>NW_026925255.1:0-250333 GCF_032062105.1 Saccostrea cuccullata
TTTGAACTCAATGTTCAGAGCGCTAATGGCAGTGCTTTGCCATACAGCGGCTATGCAGAAATTGACATATGTGTACCTTTCTTTGGTGAATTTACATATACTATTCCTGTTCTAGTAGTTCCCCAGACAAATTATTCAAGGCAAGTACCTATGATTCTTGGAACTAATTTCATTCGTTTTTACAGGAATGCTTGTAACCAGAATTCCACTGATTCAGATGATGTTCCAGAACAATGGAAGATAGCATTTGACAGCATGAATGATGAAACACCAGTGAGGACGACTAACAAGTGTACCATTCAAGTGCTACCAAATGAGACAGCTTTATCTGCGTCTCAAGTACAGAGAAACTGCGTGTCAAACTAGCCTATGACGTCATATCTATAAGTACAGCGAGATCAAGTTGGCTTTGATTTTACATTCGATTACTGTTATACTGACAAAATAAGTTACACATTGATTAATATTAACAATAATCATGAGAAATCAAAGTATGTAAGAGTATATCAAAAAGAAAATTATTATTTATTCGCCGAGATTCATATGTACAATTTCACCGTGACGTCATAATCGAATTCCCGAGGCTCTGCATACACTGTTCTACCTTTTGGTAGCCCTTAACCTAGTTGCGTTACCCGGAACTCTTTTTTACCTCTAGTGCAGGATATATCCTATGCCCTCTCAGTTAAGAAATTTTTAATTTAGAGAATTAGAAATATTGATTCATGTGTGACGTGAAGTTTAGATTTCTAAGAAAGAGTAACTTTGTTTATTTGCTATACAAATACTTATAATTCGAAATTCTTTATACTGAACTAATTTTTGCTTTTTTTTCCTTGCCAGTTTGCTCAGGTGTGTGCTGTGGCCCATGGGCCTTTTGTTTAAATCTTCTCCTTACAGACTTAATTTATATCATGATTTGTCATGATTTTATGCTAAGAAAAAAAAATACATTTCTAGAGTAACTTAATTTCTCTCTTTTTTTCTTTTATAGTGGTGTTCTGACCTTTGATGGCCAAAGAAGGGAAAAGGTGATTTGCTTCCAGTTCTTTCTTTCTATGTGTACGGCCCGAATGGCTTTCATCATTGGTCTATTGAACGATTCAGCCTGGGAATTAGCTTTCGGCCATCTCGGAGTGATGCGGCGATGATGGAAACCAATGTTCTCGGCAAACGCCTTCAAGGTATATGCATGAGAGTTAAATGGGCTTCCGTTATCGGGTTTTATGACCTTTGGTATGCCAAAGGTAGAGATCAATTTGTCCAATAAAGGTATGATTGCACTAACAGAAGTTGACTTCATAATTTCAACAACGATGGTCGTCCCAAAAAGTTGTGGACAATTACATGTATAACTTTTTAAACATGCAACCATTTCTAATCAAATTTTGCATAGACATAATATATTCACAGTCCTTTTCAATTTTGAATTCTAAAATTTATAACTTTCATGTTGAAAGTATTAGGACGATTTATATGAAAGCCGCACGAACAAAATTCGGAATTTTATTACGCATATGACTATGACATTTCCTTTTAATTTTTTAATACTATGTAAAACAGTGAGAATTCAAATATAAATCAATTAAACCAGAATCAAAACCTTAATATTTCCAAATTTCATATAAATAGAATTAGAAACAGACGATTTTGAAAGTGTTGTTGAAATGGACTTTGATGAAAATGATGTCGTCGAACGCGTAATGTAATAAATTGTTTTGAATACAATCGGCAAATCCTCCGCTACGCTCCATTCAAATATGCGAGGTAGGAGTCATCCGAGTGTTTTGAATATGGTTTATATACATCAGAGACGGTACAAAGCAGTTCAGAAGTAACATTACATACAAGATTTTAAAAGAAGAAGTTATTTTTAAATGGCATGAAATTCAATGAGAGTTTTTCCTCTATGCCAAAAATAATACATCATGTAAGACGTGGAGTACTGTTTGTTAAATACAGAGAATGGAAAAATCGGGGCCATGCACGACATCAAACAATGTGTATTCATTGCTGCATAAAATGTAAGGCGATGGATCTTTCGACTGAATTCGAATTTGCTTTTACAGACATGAAAAAGACCGGACAGTAGTGAGATTTTAGTCCCTTAGTCAAGGAGTGGTCTTTCACTTTCGAAAATGCCTCACTTACTCTTAATTTGTTCTTCACAAGTGGAAGCAACTACAATGCCTGCTTCTTTTCGTACATTCTTAACTTGGCTTTGGAGCCCATTGTCTTGTTTACCGCCGAAATATGGCTGAAAAATTGACGACTCGGCGTTCAACAATATACAATCAATTTTCTTTATTTCATTAATAAATTTCAGCCACCAGCTGAACGCCTCTTTGTCTGAAAACTGAAATTTATACTTTTAGACGTTGCTTCTTAATCCATCGACATTTATATAACTAAAATTTTGAGGTAAAAGAATATTGGGTTGTCTTTTTGTGTATAGTACACAGAACATTAGTTGGAGTTTTTTCCAAGCTTGTGGAAGTTTTCCCTGTAATATACGCAGGCGCCATAATTTTCAGTTCATTCAAATTTGAAATGGAGGGTTTTTGAATGATGTTGTATTTGGTTTATGCATGGGGCGACCCAGTTCTTGATATCATAGAATCCTTGCTTCGTCTTACCTCCATTTCAAATTTTCTGTAACTGCGGAAAAAATACTGAATCCTCTTTTCGCAGTTTCTCTACAATTAAACACACTATTTGTGAATGAAACGTCAAATTCTCTTTTAAGTGTTTTAATGTGCATACATCTTCCTCTCAGAATCATAAATGTAAGACTCAAAGTTTTGTAAAAAATTCTTTCGCATCATGGCGTCTGTTGCTTTCGTCATCTCCATACTTGGTTAACTTCAGAAGTGTCCTGAAGTGGTCACGTGTCAAACTGCTAGAGTTGCTGCACTTTTAGCAAAGGACAGCTTCAATTTCTGAATAAAATGTTTTTATACCCCCGCTCTGAAGGAGAAGGGGGTATACTGTTTTACTCTTGTGTGTCTGTCCATCCGTCTGTCTGTCTGTGTGTCCGTCCGAAACAAATTTTCGTCGCAGTTTTCTCAGCAACTACTCATCGCAGATGCTTGAAATTTTAACACAATATTCTCTGTGGTATGCCATATGGTGGGATACATTTTCGCTTAAATCCGATATTAACTTCCTGTTTGTCTGTGCGTCTGTCCGTTTCATACATCAAAAATGTTCGTCGCAGTTTTCTCAGCAACTAATCATCGTAGATACTTGAAATTTTAACACAATATTCTCTGAGACATGCCATATGGTGGGATACATTTTCGCTTAAATCAAATGTCAACTTCCTGTTTGTCTGTGTGTCTGTCCGTTTAATACATCACAAATTTTCGTCACAGTTTTCTCAGCAACTACTCATCTAAGATGCTCGAAATTTGAACACAATATTCTCTGAGACATGCCATATGTTGGGATACATTTTTTTGCACAAATCTGATGTCACCTTCCTGTTTGTCGGTGCGTCTGTCTGATTCATACATAACAATTTTTCGTCGCAGTTTACTCAACAACTTCTCATTGTAGATGCTTGAAATTTTAACACAATATTCTCTCAGGCATGCCATATGGTAGGATACATTTTCGTTCAAATCCGATGTCAACTTCTTGTTTGTCTGTGCGCAGTTATGATAAGGCTGTCCGAAGGCCTAAAATGCCTTTAAAATATACATTTTATTTTGAGCTAGATTTTAATTTCAATATGAAAGCCTTGTTTGAAATTGCAGTCAACTTTAGTTGACAGCTTAATCAGGTTTTATCATTAAGTATTTTTGTGATGTCACATGACTGTGTTGATCACGTGACGGAGATTTATTACATTCCTAAATGTTGCACAAAAATCGCTTCGGCACAAGTGCAAAACAAAAATATTGTGCAAAGTTTGTTACCTTGATCGATTCATCGGGATCTTTGGTACATGGAAAGTGCTGGGGGCAGGTTTAATTTTTACTTGTTGAGAAAATATTTTACGAGAAATTCAACTTGCCAACAAATGAGGGGGTATTTTCCACGCCTTCTCGCAATTCATACAAAAATGGAAAATTTACACACAATTCCCCAGCAAAATTCAGTTAGAGGACATACTTCTCTTGTAGATTCACGCAGAATATCTTCAATTTATCCTTGTCTTTCACTTGTGCCAGTCCAATATAAACACGATTCTTAAATTCTAACTCTGTCTACCGAAGTGTGAGGGGAGCGTTTCACACATAGTTTTTCTCTATTGTTTGATTATGTCCATATCAGACAAGGAAAAGAAATAAGAATATTTAAATTTTAAATATTCACCTTCATAATAACACATCGGAGCTTAAAAACAATCCTAACACTTGAGATAAAACAACAAGGACCCAAAATAAATCTACATAACATGTACAAATTATGACACTTTCCCCGTCATGTCAGCTCAAGTATGCAGTGACTTGACGTCATATTCTATTATGACGTCATATCTAGGTAGTTCAGAGAAGTTATTACAGTCTGAACAGTTTTATATTTTACGGACGGCCTTATCCTAGCTGCGTGCCTCTGTCTGTTTCATACATAACAAATTTTATTTGCAGTTTTCTCAGCGACTACCGTATATACTCGCCTATAAGTCGGTCCGCCTATAAGTCGGTGGTATTTAATAAGCTTGTATATCAGAGGGACTGACCTCATATAAAACCATTCATTTTTATAGCTCGCCTATAAGTCGGACATAGAGTTTTTGACCGGAGATTAACTCCCAAAAATCCGACTTATAGGCGAGTATATACGATACTCATTGTAGATGCTTGAAATTTTAACACAATCTTCTCTAAGGCATGCCATATTTTGGGATGCATTTTTTTTAATTGGATATCAACTTCCTGTTTGTCTGTGCGTCTGTCTGTTTCATAAATAACAAATTTTCGCGCAGTTTTCTCTTTACCTATTCATAGCAGATGCTTCAAATTTTATTACACTCTTTGTTTAGGCATGTCATATGATGGGATTAATTTTGATATGAATCTGATGTCAACTTCATATTTTTCTGTGCAACTGCCTGTAATTGAACTTGAGTGTATTAACACCCTTCCCCGCAGTCACGCATTTTATCGCATATACCATTTCCTATTTCTAACGCAGAATCACGCATTTACCGTTTCCCCGCAATCACGCATTTTCACGCACTTTAAAAAGCTCATTTTATCTTCAATTTATTGTAAAATTCCAACTTTTTTGTACTTCCTTGAATCTCATAAAATAAGAAAAGTTATTTTCTAATCAAAATATTATTTCAGAATATTATTTACTCTAAACTTAAGAGCTATTAAGTGCTTGCGGGGAAATGGTAAAATAATAGTTCTATGATGCGAGGATTCAATGTATTTTGCATAACAATTCTGTAAGTTGTAAAGAGTTAACATGATAGTGCTTATTTACGTCAGAGCAGGGGTATTACTAGTGAGCATTGGCTCACAGATTTCTTGTTGAGAGTGCAAATATTTTCAAAAGTAGTATACATTTATGTATTGAAGGAATGAAGCTTATTTCAACTTATGTTATCAGATATAACAAATCTTGGGACAGTTTACGCTTTCTTATAAACTTATAAAGCGTAAACTGTCCCAAGTTATGTTATGTTATATAATTTCTATGTGGATGACGGGCTCACCAGTGTTGATACGGAAGAACCAGCTATCAGGTTAAAACAAGAACGCACAGATTATGTCTGCCAATGGTGGATTGCGTCTACACAAATTTATTTCCAACAACAAGAACATAATAAATTCTGTTGCTGAATCAGAGAGAGCGGCAGATGTTAAAGACTTAGACCTTTCACGTGAACAATTACCTATGGAACAAGCACTTGGTAAAAAGTGGAACATTGAAGAGGATGCATTTTGCTTCAAGGCTGTCGACCAGAATGCATTTCCTACAAGGCACAGTATGCTATCCATTGTAGCATCAATATTCGACCCATTGGGATTTCTCTTTCACACTGACAGGGAAAAGAGTAATGCAAAAGATGCGTCAAGGTAACATAGGATGGAAGACCCCTCTACCCGCAGACAGACTACTTGAATTGGAAGCTTGGATCAAGTTCTACAGAACCTTGATCTCATCAAGTCCCAAGATGCCTCATACCAAGAGATTTTGGCAAACCGATAACCTTTGACCTGCACCAATAAATCGTTGATGTGGCCTCACCGTTCTGTAACAGTATTATTGGCACATTATGTATAATGTTACGAACAAGTATTTAATATGATTAAATCATTAGGATTAATACAGATATAAATCTTATCAAACAGGTTCTGCCCTTGACGATGTCTATCCCGGCTATCTTGACGTTCTCACACGCTGCTACAGGGTCAGAGGTCTCCTCGATCATTACTTTGGCGTTTCCCGCGAAAACCAGCGTCCTTCTCTGTAGCCTGGCGATGTACACTTTCTCTATTCCTTCCTCTACCTGAGGTTTGCTCTTGACTTCCCCGCATCTTAACAAAGTCTCTTCAAATGTCTGACAATCTGCATCTACTGACACGCACAGCCAAAATAGCAGGCAATGGGTCGAATATTGATGCTATTGGGATTTCTCTCCCTTTTTGCACTGACTGGGAAACGAGTATTGCAGGTCATGTGTCAAGATACAGTGGCTGGAACGTTATTGTCGACAAACAAATCGTGTAGAATCGTGAGTGATCGTTCGTTTAACGTGCAAGATCGTTCGTGTTGTGCGTTTTCAATCGTGCGAGAGCGTGCGTTAAGTATTGTGTAAATTTCGTTTTGTAAATTTTTATCGGAATGTTATTTGTATAATAAGCCTATCCCTTGTTTGTTTTTCTTAATTTATTAATTTAAATTCAAATAAAATGAACAAGCGCAAATTACATAGTAGAATGCAGAACGAACTAATAAACGCCTGTAAAAAAGCAATATATTAAGTTGTACAATATTAAGTTCTTGTCAAATATTGCGATCAACATTGTGATAAACCGTACTAAGATCTTTAACGCCTTTTTGAAAAATCTTATTTTAATTAGGGCCCTGCAAAGATTTGCGGGTGCCCTATAGTAATCAGTCTGTCCGTCTGCAAGCACGAAGCATCGCATTTGAAAGTGGGGGAGGGGGCAACCTGAGAAAAAAAGAAAATTTACCCAGACTCGAAAATCCTATTTCGTTGGGGTTAAGTGGCCAACTTTTTTCAAGGCAAACTTCCTTTCACTGCCAATTTTTTCCTATATTTCCTTGCTATTTATATACTGTGGTAACAAGTGAAGGGGGTCAACCACCTTTTCAATAGACATTTTCTAGAGTAAAGGTATTGTTGGGGGAAAAAGATGGGGGCCAGGCCCCCCGGATACTACGTGCCTGGTCTGTCGCTCTTCCGTCCACAAATTTTCAGTTTTTTGCTAATATTTTTTAGGTTGCCTAATCAAGTTCGAATTTGGTATTGTAGTTTAGTTGGCAGAAATACATATTTTGATGCTAAGTTTGTCTCTCTACACCTTCTGGTTTGGAGTTGGGGTGGTGGGGTAGATTCCTTATCTTTCTCATCATACATACAATATATATTGATGATAAGTAACCTTGACCTTCCATTGCAAGTCTCTCTTGTCTGTTGGACAACATGCAGTTTCAGTATTTACATTTTAGGAAAGTATGAAAGCTTACAAATTCATGATCCTTGTGTTTGGAGGGGTTGGCTAATGTATAGTGAATAATAAATAATAGCATGCATTTAATATATATTCTTAAGAATAATTTAAATACTCAATTCACATAACGAGTATTATTTCTATATATCTGACATGACATAGGCATTCTACCCCTATCTTCTTTGCGACATACACGGTATGCAGTATTGAAAGAAATTTAATACAGACAAGCTATGTGCGTTTCTTACTTTTACAGAATATTTAAACACTGCATTTATACGAGAAAGTGACGGATCACGATTCCTCTATTATTTAATTTCAGACTCACGAAATAACAATATCTTTTAATATTTTCTCTCACACTTTAAAGATATTAAGTTATTTATACCCTGCTTGAAAATAGGAAGGATATGTAATAAGCGGAATGTCCGTCTGTAGTCCGCCAGTTACGCTTAGTTATGAATATTCGAAGGGAACAAATGAATTTTAAACGTTTGTTATATTTTTACAACAATTTACCGATATACTTTTATTAGAAAGAAGAAGGATATGGATATAACGAACAGTATTCAATCTCAAAGTCCATAAAACAAAACAAAATAAGTGCATAGCAAACACGGACCCCCGGAACATCGGAGGTGGGATCAGTTGCCATGGAGGAGTGAGCATCCCCTGCTGACCGGTCACACCCGCCGTGTGCTCATTGTCATTATTGTTATAGAGTGAAGGAAATGCATAAACAGTTCTTCCTGTGTGTTTTACCGCTCAGTGCCAGTGTTTTGATAAAAAAATATGCTGAATTGAAATATTTTTACTTATCAGTTTTTATGTAATGTTTGATATTGAGTAAGTATGTCATTTAAACAAAATTGTGTTTTCCACATTGGAACTGTTTGGCAAACAATATCTTTTTTTTTAATTTAACTCCTTGATCGTAATAAAATGGAAACCCAAAAGTAACCTTTAGTCAAGGTCATGTCAAATTCCATCAATAAACAATTTTGTTCCACATAGATATATCTCGGTCTATTTGATCGTCATTCACACATTTTTTTCCGTTTATCTACCCAGAGTCCTGGTAGCTGGTCTTCCGAGAAAAAGTCTGTAGTTTTTGGTTTCATCATCAACAGAGATCTGGTTGTATAATTCATAGAACTTCGTCCCATTAGTCAGTGTGATAGAGACGTAGAGGGATGAGTTCCTTCCCTTGGTAAGTTGAAGTATGACGTATTTCCTTAAATATTTAATCGTCGTGTTAGGCCATAAAAAAATAATTGCTAGATTCTAATTCGATTTTTTAACAAATTGAGGCAGGCGGGCGGCTTTTATTATAAATATATATTTTTTAAATTTTGCAGATTTTTTATTGACCTGGTCAATCGTTGTTATTCTATTTACAATAGTTAGGTCATAGTAAAGGTTCAATTTATATTATTAAAAAACAAAAAAATGACATATTTTTAAATAAAATAGTTTTAATTGATAGATATAAATAAAAAAAGCCAAACTATATAAGACTAATGTATTCATTTACATTCTTTTCTTAAAATGTCATTTAAAAAAAAAAGTTAAATAGAATAGGACCTAATATAGAACCTTGGGGTACACCCTTATATATATATATCTTTAAATGTGCTAAAATATTCCCAACTTTTACACATTGTCTCCTATCTGACAGATAACTTTGTACAAGTGTAAGAGCAGAATCTGACATTTTTATTTTCAACAGTAGCAGGTCATGCGGTAAGCAATCAAAAGCCTTTGAGAGATCCATAAATACAGCAGCAATGTACCTATCATTAGCAATGGCTTTTTTCCAGTCTTAAATGATTTTCATTAACACAGTATTGCATCCATAACCTGGCCTAAATGCTGATAAATAGGGATGGAATATATTGTCAAAAAAATTTAACAGCTGTGTATAAATTGCCCTCTCAAAAGTCTTTGAAATTGCTGGTAGAATGCTTACATGCCTGTAATTACCTGCTTCTAATTGACTATTTTTCTCATGAAGTGGAACAACCTGTGCCTCTTTAAGTTTTTTCGGAAATTCACATTGCTCAAATTACTTATTAATGAGCATGGTGATAGGTTTTGCTTTCGTTGGGTATAATTTACACGTAAAGAGAAAGAGGAATACTAAGAGAGAGAGAGAAAGAGTAATTTACTTACACTTTTCATTTGTACTAGTGAGAGAGAAATTCTCTCCCCATTTGGAAGTGCTGACGCTTCAGCCAATGAATAGAGTTTCGGGTCGTCGAAGTCTTCTTTTGTTCTCTGATTTGTTTTCGTTAAGAACGAAATTGGTAAGGTTCATCCTGAATTTATTATTTATTCAGTTTCACTATAAATGTATAGTTATTTCAAAATAAATCAGGTGACAAAGCACGCATAATGATTACTTTTCAATCTGAAAAAGTAACATTCATTTTTTATTAGCTCACCTCAACGAAGTTGGGGGAGCTTATGTAATACCCTCGGCGTCGGTGTCGGCGTCGGCGTCCCAGGTTAAGTTTTTTGAAGCAGTTTTCTTTTTAAGTACTTCTGTGTCCTATATTGATTAGACATGCATGGAAGATGGTTCTAGTGTGTTTCATTGTACCAGTCAAAGTTTCAGATGCTGCAATTTCAGCAAAGGAATGACCAGGTTAATGTTTTTGGAGCAGGTTAACATTTTTGGTGCAGTTTTTGGTGTAGGTTTCATTTCCAAGTAACTATGAGACCTATGTTGACCAAACTTGCATGGATGATACATCTAAGGATGGATACTACCGGGCTTGCTTCTGATGCTGTATCTGACCTATATTTTCCGGTTGAGTGAACAGGTTAAAGTTTTTGGTGCAGGTTTCATTTGCAAGTAACTATGAGACCTACGTTGACCAAACTTGCATGAATGATACATCTAAGGATGCATACAAGCGGGCTTGCTTTGGATGCTGAATCTGACCTACATTTTCCGGTTGAGTGAACAGGTTAAAGGTTTTGATGCAGGTCTCATTGCCAAGTAACTATAAGCCCTATGTTGACCAAACTTGCATGGATGATACATCTAAGGATGCATACTACCGGCTTGCTTCGGATGCTGAACCTGACCTACATTTTCCGGTTGAGTGAACAGGTTAAAGTTTTTGATGCAGGTCTCATTGCCAAGTAACTATAAGCCCTATGTTGACCAAACTTGCATGGATGATACATCTAAGGATGCATACAACCGGGCTTGCTTCGGATGCTGAATCTGACCTACATATTGTGGTTGAGTGAACATGTTAAATTTTTTGGTGCATGTTTCATTTCCAAGTAACTATAAGCCGTAAGTTGACCAAACTTGCATGGATGATACATCTAAGGATGCACACTACCAGGCTTGCTTCGGATGCTGAATCTGACCTACATTTTGCGGTTGAGTGAACAGGTTAAAGTTTTCATCAAGAGATGAAAATTCTCAAATTTGCTTCAGATGCTGGATTTTGATTACATTTTCATGAAGAAGAACTAGTTTAAATTGTTTATGTAGGTCTATTTCAAAGTATCAGATCAAAATTTCTTAAATATTTTCATTTTTGGAATGTACATTTTTTTTTTTGGTTAATTGTGTGACTTTGCCTTACTTAAAGACAACATTCGTTGAGGTGAGCTCTGTAATCTCTGATTACCTATGTTTAAATTTAGTATTTGGAATTAAATTCTTATTGAGAGGTAAGAAAGTATGAACAAAAACCATTTTTGCAGACCCCCCCCCCCCCCACACACACACACCTCCCAGCCCCCAAATAAAAAAAATGAATGATATGTTGATAATTGCTAAAGTAAGCCATCATTTCGCTACTTCTTGTTCAACTGGAAGTGACATTGATAGACGGAAAATTAAAGCAACTTAAACCGATGTGCACAATTTCATTCCTTCTGTAAACTAAAATCAGTAGAATATCTGCTCCAGCAAAAAGCATATAAATTTTCGTTTAAAGGCAAAAAACTCAAAAGCGGAAGTAAATATTTGAAATGTTAGACAGCATTCTGACTGAGTTTAATGATGTGTATAACCTCTGAAAAAATGAGCAAAATCCGTTTAGAAATGAGTGAGATATGAGGCCACAAAGTTTGCGTCTAGGAAAAGGGAAAAAAGAATTATAAGAATAATCTTAATCATCAAATCAGTAGAAGGTCTCGCTTTGGAAAAGGAAGACCTAAATAAATGTTGTTGCATAAAAGAATTGCAAGAAGTATAGTATCTTAAAAATGATGACAAAGACTAACTCCTAAAGGGTATTTCATTCTTCTTATAAAAAAATTATTTTCGATACCTGTAATCAAAGTAGCAAGTTTTTTTCAGCTTCAAAATTATACATTTAAAGTATTTCCGTTTGACTTTTAAAATACTTTTTATTAAAAAAGTTTTCATTTTGATTTATTCCACTGATGGAGATGTCTTTTTCGATGTCTCCCAATGTTTGGCTGGTGAGGGCTTGAACCAGATACTTCTGAAAAAGCACACTTATCGTCCATATCGGAGAAGTCAAGGGTTGTGGAAATATGTTTTTCTTCTTGTGGAGAGTTGCTCAAGTATATATACTAACGTTAAAGAAGCTTCTTTACAATGATTTGTAGGATTCATTACATTAAGAAAATATTGATAACATATGAAACAAATATTATAAAGATTTTATATTGTTGTTATTTAGTTCGTTACTTGAACAATATCCCAATATTTACTCACCCAGAATCAAAGTTGAGCTAAGAAAATGGCAGCGATTTTAGCATGCGTCCATAGCGACGAGCACAAAAAGCCGGTACATTATATTCATTGACATATAAATCATGAAGATCAATCATTAAGATCAATCTTTCTTGTTTTGTATAGCAACATCATATCATCATTATCTGGCATTCTGTCTGCATGAAAGTATAATTTTGACTTCTCATCTTGACTCTTTGAACCCCGTAGTATTTCCTTAGCATGCTGCCGATTTTCCTTATTTATTGATCTTTTGAAATACCTGTAGTAAAAGTTTTTGTTGATCTTCGAAAGCACTTTTAAACAAGAACACATATTGTGGCCATCATCGATTGTAAATGAAAACTTTCCTCTTTGGCATTTAGAATCTTTTACTTTGTCTATAAACTACTCAACTCGTTTCGTCCAAAAATGTTTAATACGTAGATTTCATCATTTCTGCAGTGGCATGTTCTAAACAAAACGGATGGCATTTTTTTTTTTATACATAGATGACATGTATTTCAATGGTTTTTTAAATGGATGGAAATTTGATTTTTATTGATTGAATTTGGCTTTTTTTTCCTTACATTTTCCAAAAATCGAATTGAATATGCTGACATCACTTATATTAAGCCTTTCCTCTGATTGACTGCTTTTTTTTTCATTTATAATAAAATCCACGCAAAAAATTACTAAATAAAAATTGTAATCTACCCCATGTAGCTTAAAGTAGCAGCCTAACTTGTTGTCTATAGCTTGTTTTACCTTATACATTGTTCATAGGTAGAATGTGTTGTTGAATACCGAATTAACTGAGAGACACAAAAACCATGTGTACTTGATTATGGTACATGTATATTGATACATAAACAAATACAGTCCGAGTCTGATTATAATATAATTTGGCATGCAAGCAGGCTACACTGATATACATAATTAACAGTTTTGTGTCTTTGATTTTGATGATTTCTGTTTTTATAGTGATTAAAATTGAAAATTCAGTAAAATTTTATTTAAAGCTACTCCTACAGCTGAAGTGTAATTGCATTCTTACCACAAAGAGAGGTTCAATTACGGGTCATTCTATTTATTGCTTTTGTAAAGTTTTAAGTCCCAACTGCTATTTTTCTTCTCTTTATTATACTGGTAAGTACAAACTAGTAGAGCTTTCAATCCCGACAGAGACTTCTTCTTAAAATGTTGAATGATGCCCTCACTTATACCAGGGAGGCTTCTTGAAATTAGTCTTCGAAATAACCCGGGAGTCCGATGCCCGGGGCTTGGAAAAATTGCAGGTGGGCATGTAAAAAATGCTAAATTACATGCCCGGAGGGCATGTGTACATTTTCTGTCGACATCGTACAATGTATACTTGTCATTTCGTCCATCGTACCTAAGTTATTCGCAAAACTTGCTTTGTGCAGTTTACATTCTCGGTACGACTTGTCAAATAAGCGTCGATCGTAATCATTGAAGTGTTTAGTTTAAAGCCGCTTAACCCGAAACAGGCACGTATTATCGTACACAATAAAAGTACTTCATTACATAGATAATGTATAAAAAGAAATTATAAGATTGATTTAATAGTTTGTTACAACAATCCTTACATGGAAAACGCAGATCAAAAACCTTATTGACAAACAGTAGTTCCCGACGGAAGTAAAGATCTGTCGTGAAGACAATTTTGAAAAAAATAAGTTTATCGGCTTTATCTTATAATGATGATAATTCAAACCCGAGCATTTTTTTCTCTATTATAAGAAGCCTTAGTCATAATACATCTTTTCAAAATTAAGAAATTAATTGAATACAATCCATAGTACTTTTTTATATTAATATGCATATTTAAAGAATAGAGGAAGATCAGATATTTTAAACGATTTTTTTGAAAGGAGCTAAAATAATGTCCGTGTACAGGTTATAAATATGTACTTTGTCTGAAAAAAAAAAATGCTCGGGTTCGTTATTCATGAGATAAACATGTGATCGATAAATTTAATTTTTCGAAGGTGATTTCACACAATATCAACAATGATCAACATAGGATTATTTTTTGTCTGACCTAACAAAAATTATTTTTTTAACTTTTGAATTTTGATATCTTTTAAAAGAGAAGGACTTTGGGGATATAATTTGCCAAAAGTTGAAACAATTTATGGACAATTATTTTTCAATAATAAAATAGAATATATATTTTCAGCGATTAGAATCGGACCAAGCGGCTTTAACCTATTGTATATATAGTTGCTAAATTACGAGACATACATCGATGCCACGTGTAGTCGTGATTGAGGGGCAGTCATGATACCATTTTTGAAATCAGCTACACCGGTCAAATGACCAGCAAGTGAACCAAAATTGAATTATGAACAAAAACGTGTCAGAAAGTTTCAGCACCAATGGCAGAAAGACAGAACATGGCTGTTGTATGACTCGGAAAACAATCTGATGGTGTTAAAAAGAAGGTGTACAGAGTAAGTTTACATCAGGCTCTAATCATTTTTGAATCGACGCTGTAAAAGACCACGAGGAATCAAAGTGGCACAAACACTTTACATCAAAGTACTCTTTAAAACCTCACTCAGAAAGTTTGGCATCAAAATGTCTTCTGCAACTCACACAAGAGGCCCAGGGGCCACATCGCTCACCTGAGCAATTGGCTAGGAAAAAGCACATATCAGATCAGAACTGAAAGTTTACTGGGGGTTGATGGGGGGCAGGAACTTCAGCTCTCCAGGGGGTCTTGATTTGAACAAACTTTGGCCCCACCCTACCCCCGGGGGTCATGATTTGAACAAACTTGAATCTACGCTACATGAGGATGATTCATCATGAGTTTCATCTTTCCTGGCCCAGTGGTTCTTGAGAAGAAGATTTTTATACCCCCGCAAACGAAGTTTAGGGGGGTATATTGGAATCACCATGTCCGTCTGTCTGTCCGTCTGTCTGTCCGTCTGTCTGTCTGTCTGTAGACAAGATTTTGTCCGGACCGTTTCTCAGAAACTGTTGGATGGATTTGTCTGAAAATTTATACACTTATTATTCACCATATGAAGGTGTGCACCTGGGATTTTCATCATGATTGGATGATTTTTCTGCATTTTACAGGGATTTTTTCTTTTCTATTTTGTGATTTTGTTTGGCTCATAACTAGAAAACTATTAGACTTACAATCATCAAACTTGGACAATTTATGCATCTTGGGTAGACGGTGTGTCCCGACCTATTTCAAGGTCACTGTGACCTTTAATTTAAGTGATTTTTTAAAAAAAACTAAGTCTTTAAAATTTTAAATTTCATAATCCTAAAAAATGTAAAAATATAGTTGTATCCTTATTAAAAAATGCTAAATTAAGTAAATTAAAACTTATTTTTTATCATATACTTTACAGCAAATTCTGTAACAAATGTTAATGATTTGAGATGAATTCAGTTGGTCCCATGGGCATAATTATCAAGCACTGGTCAAGGAGAATTTTTGATAGCAGAAACGTGCATGTCAAATTAGAGAGAAATTAATGAGTTTATTGTCGGGAGTTAACTGGCAAGAGCATCATGCAGTATTATCTTAATTCATCTCTTGGGAGTTGAGCAAAAAGAAATGGCCTTTATAGTTGCTTGTGTTAATTAAGAGTTCTTGATTGCTGTAGTTCAGATAAAGATCTTTCAATTGGTGTAATGTAATTAAAACAAATTGATGTTTTAGTGTATGATTAAAACTGAATTAGTATTGTATAATATAATTAAAATTAATTATACATGTGTTCATTGAAAAAAAATTACATTTCAATTTTTTATACTTGCAACAAATTGCAGTCATGTCTCACTTAGAATTTTTTAGTCTAAAGAATAATTAATTTTTGATTTTTTTTATTAGACTGTAGCATTTCCATTATTTTATAAAATATGCAATAAACAATTTAAAGCTGCAGATGGGTATTTGTTAAGCTCTAACACAGCCAGTTTTGAATTATATGATGTTATATTTGTTTTAATTAATCCCTACACTGTAAGTCTCTTAGAGATGTATGTACAATATTTTAAACATGATAAGAAATGGAAATTAGATCATTGAAATCTGTGTCAATCTGTTAATCAAGGTTACTTGATTTTCTTGCACCCTAACCAATTTATGATTATCGAACAATATTTGATGGGCGTATCATGCTGTGGCGGGGCACTTTATTAGACAATAGTGAACACCTCTTACTAGATCCATAAAATATTTCTGAATTGGCACCTACTCTGAAAAACCCAGCGGGGGGGGGGTATTTGTCCCTATTGGACAGTTCTAGTTAAAGATTTTTCCTATATATTCCTATGTAAAATTTTGATCGGCCATTTTGGCCCCACCCTACCCCCGAGAGTCATGATTTGAACAAACTTGAATCTACACTACCTGAAGATGATTTCATCTTTCCTGGCCCAGTGGTTGTTGAGAAGAAGATTTTTAAAGAGTTTTCCTATATATTCCTATGTAAAATTTTGATCGGCCATTTTGGCCCCACCCTACCCGCGAGAGTCATGATTTGAACAAACTTGAATCTACACTACCTGAAGATGATTCCACATGAGTTTCATCTTTCCTGGCCCAATGGTTCTTGAGTAGAAGATTTTTTAAAGATTTTACCTATATATTCCTATGTAAAACTTTGATCGGCCATTTTGGCCCCACCCTACCCCCGAGAGTCATGATTTGAACAAACTTGAATCTACACTATCTGAGGATGATTTCACATGAGTTTCATCTTTCCTGGCCCAGTGGTTCTTGAGAAGAAGATTTTAAAAGATTTTTCCTATATATTCCTATGTAAAACTTTGATCGGCCATTTTGGCCCCACCCTACACCAGGGGGTCATGATTTGAACAAACTTGAATCAACACTACATGAGGATGATTCCACATGAGTTTCATCTTTCCTGGCCCAGTGGTTCTTGAGAAGAAGATTTTTAAAGATTTTTTCCTATATATTCCTATGTAAAACTTTGATCAGCCATTTTAGCCCCACCATACCCCCGGGGGTCATGATTTGAACAAACTTGAATCTACGCTACATAAGGATGATTCCACTTGAGTTTCATCTTTCCTGGCCCAGTGGTTCTTGAGAAGAAGATTTTTTAATAATGCCATTATTTTTTCTCTAATTCATGATTATCTCCCCTTGGAAAAGGGCGTGGCCCTTCATTTGAACAAACTTGAATCCCCTTCACTCCAGGATACTTTGTAGCAAGTTTGGTTGATATTGGCCCAGTGGTTCTTGAGAAGAAGATGAAAATGTGAAAAGTTTACAACGACAACGCCGACAACGATGACGACAACGACAGACAACGGACAAATTTTGATCAGAAAAGCTCACTTGAGCCTTTGGCTCAGGTGAGCTAAAAGCCGATTATGACAAAATAGCTATTTATATGTTGACATTATGGAGGTAGTGGATGAAGATTCCGTAGAGTCAATGACTGTCACAACTGCACAGGCAAACACAGAATCTAACTCTGCTTTGAATAAGGTATCTGAATATTCATAAAATGGCAAGTGTGCCATTGAAAATTGCAGTGAAACATTAATATAAAAAATCTTCATCTATGTTTTATTTATTCATGTGTCAATATAATCTTGCAGGTGAACAGCTTGACAGAAGATGGAAACGCAGAGGCAGAGACAGATTTTGAAGAAAGTGAAACAGAAAGTGAAGAAAGTGGTATGGAAATGACAGAGATGGAAATTGAGAGGGAGCTTGAAAGAATTTAAAACAATGTCCTTAATACAATAAAATTGATACAAAAAACCCTTTATTTATATTTATTGATTTATTTTGGTTGCACCATGCATGTACCAGAAAATATATGGATTTTGAATTGGGCATGTGAAAATTTGATTGGGCTGGGTTAAAATGATGGATCTACATGCCCGAAGGGCATGTGCTGAAAAAAATTTGTCGTGAAGACTTTCAAATGTTTCTTGCAGAGTAATTAAGTGATGCCATGGACGCTTGAACTATGCGTCCTGCTCGACAAACTTTTTCTGTTAAAATCTTCTCTGCTTCGGGGTATAACATGAACTATGTACATAGTTATGATAAGCAAGACTGCCTCTAGCAAAATTGTGAATTTAATAGCCCCAGGGTCAGGGGTCCTGGTGTAAGGGCGGTACTCTATTGATGATATAGTGGAAAATGCATTAATTCTTTGAAAATTTTCTTCTCTGCTTCTGGGTATGATATTTACTTACTAAATACATAGTTATGATGAGCAAAAGTACCAAAAGAGTTTTAATCTTATGGACAAAAGGGCAGGGGTTCCGGTGTAAGGTCGGGGATCTTTTGATTTATTTTATAGTGAAAAAACGACTTATCAAACTATGCAATTGCTAAGTGAATAGATATGATGAGCAATGGTGCCTCTTTTAAAAATGTGAATGCCATAGCATTCAGCTTAAAATTCAATCATTTGTTGCATGATGCTCAGGTGACCTGTAAGGCCGATGGGCCTTTTGTTTGACAATTGCTAATTGTATTATGTCACAGAACACAAACATAATTCTGTCATCTAACTTGGATGGTCTGATCATGCTTATACTGTTTTAAAAAAAGCATACAAAATACTGGGACTTCTTAAAAAATTAAAATTTACAGTGTCAAGAGATATTCTATCCCAGATGTATACATCTTTTATTAGACAAAACTTGAATATGCTGTTGAAGTTTGGTCTGGATGCACATAAACAGATAGTGAGAATCTTGAAGAAGTGCAATTATTTGCTGCAAGAATAGTTAATGGCCTTACAATAATTGCTTAAAAAATTCATTATATTTGGAAACAGGTTGGGAACCATTGGAATAAAAAAGAAATAGGGCAAATTAAGGATATGAAGATAACAACCAGTATTCAATATCATCTGTTCTTGCATTCACCAGCTTTTTGCAAAGTTATTATCTGGTATTTTTCAGATTCTGTGGTTGGCAACTTTCGTATTCACCGCAACATTGCCTGAAAAACATGTGGAAATTGCATATTAGTATTGAAGCTTCTGGCATAGTTGATTTAATGCTAGCAATCTCTTTCAGATCTTTATCGAGAACTTCTATTTCAACCTCCTCGAGATTAAAAATTGTCTTCACCTCAATAGTTATGTCCGAATTGTTGTTTTCTTCTCATTTGCTACAAGGCTGTATGCTACAGACTGACCTTAGCCATTACCATCTTCTACCACAAATTTGTATAATGGCAAGCGATGTTTGTTTGTGCAGTAAGTATTATCTGTAAACGACACCTCTGGAGATTTTGAAAATGTTGTTTTCATATTCTCTGTCACAAGGATTAAAGCCTGCAGGGATCCATTTTCCCCTGTAATCACTGAAATGGATGATTGTGGATCATCGTTCACTAAAAAAAATAAAGTGAAGATAACAGTGATCACAAATTGTGACAGATGGACGTGAGAAAGATGTGATCTAAAAAAGTCCATTTGAGCTTTCAGCTCAGGCGAGCTAAAATACAAAACATAAATTAATTCATTGGAGTGACAAGCATGGTCATTCTTTCCAAGATAACATTTCATAAATGAACTGACACACTTTGAAATAGGTAGCTTACATATTACCTCCAAGTCTTCTAATAGGAAGCCATGCATAGTTTAACTGCATAATAACACAGAAGTCTGAAATTTTTAATCATCCAAAAAAAAAATCATGAAGAAAATTCCCACCCTCAACTATAAACTATAAGGATGGCAAAGTGTTTTGGGGAACCCAGCTAAACAGATAGATCTTTGGCTTGGCTAAGAAAACAAGAACACTGAATTCTGCACCTTCTTTGGATGATTAGATTGGTCTCTGTGCAAAGAGTCTGATTGGAAAGTGTCAATGTTTGTGAACAACACATCGTGAACACGAATTCTCAGTCAATGAAGAAACTCTTCTGACTGTATCCAATCTCGCACAGTTTGTAAACAAGCTCGTGATTAATGGTTAGTGTCCATTGCTCTACACACTGTTAGTATTAATTATAATCATGATAATAAGCAAAATTCAAATTACAACATCAGTAAGTGCACTGTACAAAATTAACATTTCAATTAAATTGTACATGCATATGCTCATTGTGTTACAAAGGTATGAGCAAATGGGATGAAAATAAAACGGGGGCAAAATTTACCCTGTATACTTCATGCATATTGGGTTATTGAATGATGATACACAATTACAGGAACACAACAAGCAAGTTTTACAACTATATTTATGAACTTGATCAGGGAATTAAATTCAAATCATCAAAATCAGAGAGATCTTCAGTACTGTCTGAGTCTTCAGTATTGTGTCCTGAATCTGTATTTCCCACACAGTTTTTCAAATGGCAGAAGAGCACAACTTCCACACGAACAGCTCTCTTGGCAAATATCACAGCAGGTACAGTCTCCAGTGCTGGATTTGAGATCATCCAGATCATTCTCTCTGAGAAATGGTTCCATCATCAGAATTCTTCTGCATGTGTTCTCTTTATAAAGTCTCTTCACGTCAGAGTCACACTGTTGCAGGTGATGAGAGTTGTACTTAAGTACGGCTATAGACTTCTCTCCCCCTCCCTGCACGTCCAATTTCTTTTTTTTTTTTTTTTCAAAAAAAAAAAAAACTCTATATTTTTATTTAATTGTTGGATGATATGTCACTCACAAAAGAAAATCGATGTAAACGACATGTGTTTGTTTAGATTAATAAAAAAAGAAAATTGTTAAACATTTTAAAGCCATTTCTTTTCTTTTTTTTTTTTTTTTATAATTTATTGTATTTTTGAAAACATTTTTTACAAAAAGACAAAACATTGAAAGAGAGAGAAAGGGGATAGAGAGAGAGAGGGGGGATAGAGAGAGGACATAGAGAGAGAGAGAAAGAGAGAGAGAGATTAAGAAAATAAATCAGTTAATGGTCTCCAGCTTTCATCAAAAGACTCTTTTTCATTATTTTTATAAGATATATATTTTTGTAAATCATACATTGTCTTAATAGAGGATATCAAACCACTTAAGGAGATGTTTCTGTTTGTACATTTGTACTGATAGATATAATGTTTTATTTGTAAGGCAATAATATTTTTAAGCTTATCAGTTTTCCTCACAGAGCCCAATAAAAAATCTTTTTTTGAAAAATTTATAAAGGTGTGGATTTTATTGAAACAGTAGTTTGCAAAATTTTCTAAAAGAGACTGAACATGTTCACATTCCCACAACAGATGTTCTATGGTTTCAGTTTCTTTTTTACAGAAGGTACATTTTTTATCATCAGTTTTATTAATTTTGTGTAGAAAGGAGTTTGTTGCTAGTATTTTATGGTTTATTCTAAATTGGAACCACTGAAGTTTGGTGTTTTTTGTACATTTGAATGGAAGTAAAT
This sequence comes from Saccostrea cuccullata, assembly GCF_032062105.1. NCBI lineage: Eukaryota > Metazoa > Mollusca > Bivalvia > Ostreida > Ostreidae > Saccostrea > Saccostrea cuccullata. The sequence continues at coordinate 21,760 of NW_026925255.1, forward strand.
AGATTATCTCCCATTCATCATTGCTCAAATCAAATATTCTATTCCAAGAGATTTTTCCCAATGGTTCAATTTTTTGTCGAATAAGTATTTCATATAAATCATGAGATTTCTTTGCATTCAGGAGCAAATAAACATTATCTGGGATATATGGGTAAGGTTTCTTTGATAAGTTATTTTGATCTCTGTTAATCTTTCTTAGCCATTCTAATATAGATGCCTTAATGCCACTATATTCTAGAAAATGTGTTTTTATCCCATATTTCATATGTAGATCATTCAAACTCATAAATGTTCCATCTTAATTGAGTAAGTCATTTATAATGAAATAATACAAGAGACCCATCTTTTGTAGAAGAAAGGCTTTTTATTAACGATTATTTTTTTATTATGGAATAATGGTTCTAAGGAAGTCAGTGTATCATTTTGTAATAATTTGTCACAAAAGCTTAGTCATGCATGTAACACGTCCTTCCAAAACTTATTTTTTAAATTATTGATTTTTTTGACAACATACTCTTGCCCACAACATACAATTTTTAGCTCACCTGAGCCGAAGGCTCAAGTGAGCTTTTCTGATCACATTGTGTCCGTCGTCCGTCCGTCTGTCCGTCCGTCCGTAAACTTTTCACATTTTCGACTTCTTCTCAAGAACCACTGGGCCAATTTTGACCAAACTTGTTTCAAAGCATCCTTGGGTAAAGGGGATTTTAAATTGTTAAAATGAAGGGACATATCCCCTCGCAAGGGGAGATAATCAAGAAAAGACAAAAATAGGGTGGGGTCATTAAAAAATCTTCTTCTCAAGAACCACTGGGCCAGAAAAGCTGAAACTTATGTGGAAGCATCCTGGGGTAGTGTAGATTCTAAGTTGTTCAAATCATGACCCCCGGGGATAGGGCGGGGCCACAATAGGGAATCCAAGTTTTACATAGAAATATATAGGAAAAATCTTCTTCTCAAGAACCACTGTGTCAGAAAAGCTGAAACTTATGTGGAAGCATCCTGGGGTAGTGTAGATTCAAAATTTTTCAAATCAAGACCCCCGGGGATTGGGCGGGGCCACAATGGGGAATCAAAGTTTTACATAGAAATATATAGGAACATCTTTGAAAATCTTCTTCTCAAGAAGCACGGTGCCTGAAAAGCTGAGACTTATGTAGAAACATCCTGGGGTAGTGTAGATTCTAAATTTCTCAAATCAAGACCCCCGGGGATTGGGCGGGGCCACAATGGGGAATCAAAGTTTTACATAGAAATATATAGGAACATCTTTGAAAATCTTCTTCTCAAGAACCACTCTGCCAGAAAAGCTGAAACTTATGTGGAAGCATCCTGGGGTAGTGTAGATTCTAAATTGTTCAAATCATAACCCCCCGGGGATTGGGCGGGGCCACAATGGGGAATCAAAGTTTTTCATAGAAATATAAAGGGAAAATCTTTGAAAATCTTCTTCTCAAGAACCACTGTGTCAGAAAAGCTGAAACTTATGTGGAAGTATCCTGGGGTAGTGTAGATTCTAAATTGTTCAAATCATAACCCCGGGGATTGGGCGGGGCCACAATGGGGAATCAAATTTTTTCATAGAAATATATAGGAAAAATCTTTAAAAATCTTCTTCTCAAGAACCACTGTGCCTGAAAAGCTGAAACTTATGTGGAGACATCCTGGGGTAATGTAGATTCTAAATTGATTTTAGATTTTAAATTTTCAAATCAAGATCCCCGGGGATTGGGCGGGGCCATGATAGGGATTCAAAGTTTTACATAGAAATATATAGGAAAAATCTGTGTAGATTTCAAATTGTCTAAATTATGATCAGTGGGGTAGGGTGGGGTCACAATATGTATTACAAGGGGTAAATCTAGTAAAGTACAGAATTGTCAAAGCTTCTCAGGTGAGCGATGTGGCCCATGGGCCTCTTGTTTTAATGTCAATATCTATAAAGGAGTCTAACCCATTGTCCCGCAGTAATAATTTTTTCATCCAAACTAGTTTTAAGGACATAATGAACTCTCTTACACTAATCATCTTAAAGCCCCCTTCTTTGTAATTCATTACACAAATTTTTCTTTTTAGTCTTGAAATATTAGTTCCCATTACAAAGGTATAAAATAGATTTTCTAATTCTTTCATTTGAATTTCAGAGGGACTTGGGAGAGATGCAAAAACATGATTTAAGGTTGGCAATAAGAGTTTTTATAACTGTTAGACGACCCAGAGGAGTTAAATTTCTCTTGTTCCAGTGTTGCATTAATTTTTTTATATTACTTATTTTTGATGCATAATTAAGCATAAATATATTTTTAATATCTGTGTCAAAATCAATGCCTAATAGTTTAAAAGTTACTTTTCCCCACTCTAACATATGATCTGTACTTAAGGTATCCATGCTGCCTTTTTTTTGACCCAATCCAGACTACTTGAGTTTTACTGTAATTTATATGCAGGCCTGACATATTCGCAAATCTTTTAAGAGTAGTGAGACTTGTTTGGAGTGATCTTTCACTTCCATCTAATATTAAAGATGTATCATCTGCCAACATGCTTAACTTTTTTTCAGTATTCATAAACTTTATCCCCTTTATATTCTTATTGTTACGAATGCTTATTGCAAGGATCTCTGCACAAATGAGAAATAGATATGGAGACAAGGGGTCTCCTTGACGACAGCCTCTGTGTAGGTTAAAAGATTGTGATAAATTTCCTCCTTGATTAATAGAAGCTATAATATTTGTGTAAAAAATATCAACCCATTTTCTAATAGAATTGCTAAAATTAAAAAAATTAAGAGATTTCTGCATAAAAGACCAAGACAAGGAATCAAAAGCTTTTTCAAAGTCCACCAGAAGCAAGAGTCCTGGTATACTTTCTTCTTCTGTATATTGCATGATATCATATATAAGTCTTATATTTTCAGAAATCAGTTTGATCTGGATGGATAATTTTATCGAGATATTTTTTCATTCTATTAGCAATTGAGCCTGATGCAATTTTATAAACAGTATTAAGCAGCGAAATAGGTCTCCAGTTTTTTAGATATTGTCTGGGTTTATCACCTTTTGGTATACAGGTTATTATACCATGTCTTTGTGTAATACTTAGCGTCTTATTTTCATAGGCATAATTAATGGACCTTACTACAAAAATACCAATGGACTTCCAAAATACCTTAAAAAACTCTGATGTAAATCCATCTGAACCTGGCGATTTATTTGATTTCATATTGCGGAGCGTTTCTGAAGCTTCATTTAATGTTATTTTACCTTCTGTCTCCAAGGACTCTAATTTTGAAAGTTTAGCAATGTTTGGAATATTTAATTCAACATCAAGATCATTGATATCAATTAATTGAATTGTCAATGTCTCTGTATAAGTATTCATAGTATTTTTTAGCTTCATTCAAAATCTCAGCCTGCTTATAAAGTATGTTACCATTTTCTAATTCTTTTTTTGGAATGATCTTGCTTGTGAAATTTCTATTCTCTAAGTTACAAAAATATTTTGACGGTTTTTCCCCTTCTTCTACCCATCTTGCCCTAGATCTTATTAAAACACCCCTCATCTTTTGTTTTCGTATATCTTCTAATTCCTTATTTTTTTCGTCTAAGAGTTCAACATTGTCAGCAATAGTATGTATTGTTTCTTCAAGATATTTTATTTTTTCTACAAGTTTTTCTTCTTTTTGTTTGGTTAGTTTCTTTTTGTATGAGGAATAGGAAATACATTTTCCTCTTATTTCCATGAGAAGGGTTTCTAAAAACAATTGATCATTTATCGTAAAGACTAATTCTTCATCATTAACTTGTTGTAAGTTTTCCATTAAATATATAGGTACAGCATACTGTTTCTTAACATTATTAATAACTTCATTTATAGTATTAAGAAATTTCTCATCGCTAAGAAGGGAATTATTAAATTTCCAAAGACCTTTACCTTTTTTTAAAATCATTAAAAGCTAAAGATAAACTAATCATGGAATGATCAGACCTATAACATGTTTCAATTGTACATCCTACTGCACTTGGCAATAAATTTTCTGAGATCAGAAAGAAATCAAGCCTGCTTTGTTTTAATGGTTTTTGTTTTCCTCCATGTGTATCTTGGAGTGTCTGGATGAAATTGTCTATATATATCGATATAACCCCCATCTTCCATAAAGTCAAGGACCTTTTGCCTTGCGTTTGGATTATTTATATATTTGTAATTATAATACATGCAATAAATATCTGGGTTCAATACAAGGTTGAAATCACCACATACAATGACATTATCACAGTTAAAATCATCTATACAAGTTTGTATGTTTTCATAGAAGTCTGGATTATCATTATTTGGGCCATAAATATTACAAAGAAGCAGCTTTTTTTCCTCTGTTTTAAATTCTAGAAAAAAGTAATTTCCGTCAGCATCCCCTTTTTGTTTTAATGTCTGTATATCAAAGTTATTATTAATAAGAATAGCTACTCCCCTCGAATTTGAGGAAAATGAGCTGAAATAGCAATCAAAACCCCATAAATTTTTTAACATCATTCTCAGAGTTGGGAGTAAAATGAGTGTCTTGTAAACAGTACATATTATAATTCAATCCTTTTAAAAAATTAAAAACATCTCTACGTTTGTTGATATCCCCTAAACCCTGACAATTAACCGATAAAATTTTTAAGTTCATCATTAAGTTTAACTGTTATCAAGTTAACATTACCTTTGAGAGAGTGGAGCCATTGTACTTCGAGAGAAGGTGATAGAGAAAGGAGAGAAATAGAGAGGAAAGCATAGGAAAGAGGAAAGAGAAAAGAAACGTGTAAAAAACACATTTTCAGTTCAAAAATGGTTGGTTAAGTCCCTAAAGCCTTTCACATAATCAATGTTCTGCGTTGTAATTTGTAGTAAAACGATACCGGAACAGTGTCTACGAATACTAGTATAGAGAGTTCTGAACGTGGCAAAGAGATATCCGGAATAGTGTTCTGTTCATTTTTCACTTTCTTCTATCTTTTCATCGATATCGTCTAGGATGTCAAATATAACCCTCTGTTTGTTGTTCGTTAATTCACCATAGACGCTGCCGTTGAAATACCATGCGTTATTAATCCTGCGATGTTTTTTCAGGCGTTCGATTAGTATAGCATTCTGCCTTGTAACGTCGTCTGAGAGCCAGAGTTCTCCGTTCGTCTTGGTCTTAATGACAGATCTTTTACACATTACTGCACTCTTCGCGCCGTTGTTTTTCAGTTTAACTAGAATCGGTTTAGGTGTATTAAGCTTACCCGGGATTATATGGATTGCAATGACATCGCTTTTTAGGATCCGCACCCCACATTCTCTTTGAATCACCTGATTAACAACTTCCATTACATTTTCCCCCTGTGTCTGAGGAACACCATTGAGCTTGAAGGAGTTTTTCCTAGAATACTGTTCGTTGCGATTTGCAGCAACATAGGCATCACGGGCAAAATAATTTGTATCTTCCGATTCTAATTCAAGCTGTGTTATCCTTTGATTCAATTTTTCGATCGTATCATTTTGTTTATCGATAACCTTCTGCATTGTCTCTTTGTTTAATTTAATTACTTCGTTGATTTCTTCCATTTTCTTTTCAATGATGTCAGTAACAACATTTTTAACAGTATTTTCGACAATTAATGCTAGGTCTTTTCTTGTCACAAGGTCACTCTTCAGTCGACGAATTTCGTCCATAATTGACTGTAACTCATAACTTAGGGTCTCTGATGAATTGATACTGCTTTCAGATACACTACCCTCAGATTTATTATTTGCTTTTCTAGGTGGCATTTTCAGTCTCTGGATATGAACATAAACATAAAATAGCACAGTCACTACCCGACGTTTAAATGGCACAAGAATAGAAGCTAAACACTACTCACGAACACCTCACGAAACACACGTGTATGCGGTACAGGATACTAATGGATCTTGATAGAATCCAAGTTTTCTGCATGAATTTTATCACAAAAAGGCAGAAAAATAACACCAAGGTGGTTATACAGCAGTCATACAACAATCACATATTAAATAATCCACTATGGACTGACTTAAAGGCCTTAGAACACGGACCCCTGTTCAAGCGGCCACCTCCACTGACGCCATTTTTAAACTCCCACGTCCAATTTCTTGAACTAGATCGAGCATTGAACAAGGTGGGCCATATAAAACAATGTTAAACAGACCCTTAAAGTCAACTCCCATACCCATTGCATTTGTGGATATGATGATCCTCAGTAGGCTTTGCTCATCCCTGATAGATAACAATATTCTTTCCTTTAAAGAACTCTCCGTCTCAGAGTGAAACATACCAATGAATGACTCAAATTCTTTGGACACATCATCATTTATGTAGTCATAGATCTTCGCTACATCACTAATGGACTTACAGTATATAAGTGTTTTTGGAAACAAAGCTCTAAGTTCCATGAGACCATCCACTAACCATGTCCATGCCATATCAATGTCACCGGGAACTTTTTTAACACTATACTTGATGTTCCTCTTGTCAGGGAATTTATACACGTATGTGTGATGATTCAAGGCTAAGGCTTTGATGACTCCTCTCTGTATTTTCTGTGTACATGTCGCACTCAGAGCCATCAAAGGAGCACTAGGGAACAGGGATCTAAGTTCTCCCAGCTCACCAAACCACCGTCGGAATGCTTTCTTCCCATTTTGTGCATCATCATCTCCCCTAAAATATTTCAAGAAAATTGTTAGGGAAGATTTCTTCTTCTATTTCTCAATATTAAGAAGGTAACTCAGAGTTATTTAAATTTTATGAAAAGCGTATTGGAACTGTTTCTACTATATAAATATAAAACATTCCCAAACATCAATGAAGGGCTTTAAGTTCAAAGCTTAACTTAGCATGCAGGGCTTTTGAGCAGTGAGGAATCTTGAGCGTGTCAACTTCACGACTTGCAATAACCGGAATTTCCTCAAAGTGTTAGTGACGAGTTAGTCCTCGTCTCCCTTATTTCATTGTTTTTGAATATATATAATTACAAAATAATATTAAAGGTCATATACCTTTATATGCCGCTGTCAAGCCTTTAATTGTATTTGTTCTATCCACTTGGTCCCTCATTAAAGACACAAGCGGGCAGCACACCAGAACCATGCCGGTACGTCCCATCTCCTTCTGAACAAGCGGGAGAAGTTGAAAAGGAATGATTTGCCAAACCCTGTTGGTAAAACTGCCATACAGTCCCTCTTTTCCACAAGGCTTTGCAATATTTCCACCTGTTCGCTCTTTAATTTAATATCCAATTCTCTCTCAACTTTACGTATTGGCGCAGCCATTTTGCTTGTGTAAGCTAGAAGCTGTATAAAACACTCTTACTCATTGGTCGAATGATGACGTCACATACCAATTTTCATTGGCTGTATATTTTTTTCAAAAGGTCATGCTGAGGTGACCCCTAATGCGCAGTTGTTAGATCCTTTGTGTAGCGATCTTAAGTGAGCGGATCAAAGGATCTAATTTTAATTAGATTGTTTACTACGGCACATGAAGCAGCAAAGGTAACTTATTAAGTATGGAAAACTAAGTTAGAATATTAATTCTTTTTATCTAGTTAAAAGCAGCAGCGGTTTTCCGGAAAAAGCAGACATAGTGGAGGGAAAATCAAGCAAGTGTCTTTAACCAAAATCATAAACTCTTATTTATTTTGTTTTGAGTGTTTTATATATTTTCAGAAGTTCAGTTGCAGTGGAGCCAAGCGGAGACATTGGCTCTGCTCTCAGAGATACAAGTAAGAAAGGAGGATTTTGACAATCCAATTGTTAGGAAGTTTGAGATTTGGGGGAAGGTTGGGGAGGAGATTAGCGCTGCTGGATACAACAAATCACCCACTGCATGCGAAAAGAAGTGGAACAACTTAAAAATTCGGTATACTCAGTATTATGATTATTTAAGATATAGGTTGTTGAAAGTCTAGATGCAATTACATGTACACTGGGCATGTATATTCACTATATTGAGGCATTCATTATAAACATTAATGATTATGGTCATAATTCATTTTACATTTACATATATAAAGACAATAACTATAAACATAATATCATTTTTGAAATATAACTACATGTATTTTGATGGTTACACATGCTATCTAAGTGATCAATAGTGAAGTTTTAATAACATTTTGTCACTATGAAGAACATAACACTTCTTTTGGATTTCATAGATTTAGGTTCACTGTTTTGAGGATCCTGCCTAAATGATAGTTATTTTTTTAAATATTGTATATTAAATTCTTTATATTTAAGTTTTTTTTCAGAGTCATTTGATTGCTTAGATGATATTTTTAAAAAAGTCATCCCAGGAAGGAAGATATTGTTTTTTTAATTTATGTTGAATGGGAAAATATCTCATGCAGATCCACGTTTTCATTATACATATAATACTAATATAGCTTAAAAATCCAAGTAGGTACTGAAGGATAGTCAGTGACATTGGTTCGATTCCCATCACTACCCAAATGATTGTAATCCTGGTGATGGTTTCTCTTTTTTTCCTTTTAAGATTTTCTGGTGGTGGAACATTGATTTTAAAGTTACTTCATGTATTGGCATTTAAATGAAAATGAACAAAAGAAAGTTCAATCAATGTCTATAAATATGAATCAAGATTTCTTTGCTAAAGTTGTGCATACAGAGATAATTTTAAAAAGGAACATAATATTAAGGTTTCAATTAAAGCATGTAAAAGCAAGAACAATTAAATACAGTTATGCAAATTTAACCCAATGTTTATAACTTTATATGTATATGTATATATACATGTATACTAAGCTATATATGCAGTTTTAAAAGAAATTTTTGAAATGCTGTAAAGTGACTCTAACTCCTTATTTGTTATCATAAAAGTTATCGTGTTTTAGCTACAGGTCTATCAAGGACAGCATGTGGAAATATGGGGCAGGCAGGACAACCTGGGTTTACTTCGACAAAATGAATGAAATTCTCCACCAGGACAGATCTACCGAACCTGCGGCTACCAGCAGTTCATGTAAACACTTTGTTTTATCATTTTGTCAAGGATTTAATTGTTTTTCCTACTGTTTTACAGAGTTCTTTAGACATTATAAAATTTGATTATGTGACCAAGAGTCGTAAACAAAGTGTAGGGGAACCATGCTGATAAATGGCCTCCACAGAATAAGGTTTTGCAATTTACCGGTTACTTCATAATGGACCAAGTTCCTTTACACATTTAGGCAAATGCAAGAGGCAGTGCATGTTTAGTGTCATGTATCTTTCTTCATACATTGAACTGTATGTGTACAAAGTATGTGTACAAAGTATGAAAGCAATACCTTACTTTTCTCCAAATCTTCAGGTGTAATAGTATGTAGACAAAAGAGGCAGAGTGATGAAATCATTTTTTTCTTCGAGGATGTCACATTGAATTGAAAGAGAATGAAGAGCCATGTTCTCAGTTCTGGCTATTTCCAATATTTATTGTGATTCAATATTGTTCTAGGAACTCTATGTATGTACGATGGTTTTTTGATTCAGTTCAGGCATTAATCAAAAACAGATATGTTGGATGAAATTGAAAATATGTCTTTTCTGTTACTTCCACTTGTCCAAGAGTTTATCAACACTTTTGTAACACCAAGTAACACTCTAATCAATGCTGGAAAACTTGACAAAGTAACAATGCCATATTAAAAAAGATGGCCCCTTTATTCCTTACACAACATTTCTTCTGTTTCCAGCTTCAACAGCATCACTAGCGCATTTATCTGCTGTTCTCTTACTAGGATGTGGCTTAGAGTGTTCACAGTACCCCTTAAGCAGTCATAAAGGTTTCTCCTGAATGCAGAAATCGTATAGCTATACGGTCAATTAAACTGGTTGCAATTAATGACTAAGCTCTTTGCTGGTAAATCAGCAATACCACAAATCAAATCTAAGACTTCCAAAAACCTAGAATCTTATTAAGATGAATGTAATGAAAATTGTTTTATAAAAAATCATTTTCAAGCTTTATATTGATGCATTTCAACTTAAATATATATTTTCCGAGTTATCCTTCCTCTCTGAGGAAAAAAAAGAAATGGCGGCCTACATGTCCGCACGACGCAGTAGATGGTCTCAAGGAACGAACGAAATGCGGGACTTCCAAGGCCTCGAACAAGGTGAAATCTTTATAGATGAGAAGGAAGACGATAGTAGTTCACATGAGGAGCTTTCAAAAGAAGAAGGAACAGAGGATAACGAAATCAGTGAGTTAACACAAATGTCTGAACACGATGAGAACAATAGTCAAACTTGCCATGATTATGAATTGCAGCAATCAGACATACAAAAATTAAACACAGAGCTGGAAAATCTTCCCCCAAAAAGATATATTGAAAAGTTATTGAACCGGACTAATAACAATGAGTTTGCAATTGCAACATACAGAAATGCACTGCATGATGGAACTAGGTCAATAGAGGGGTTCCCACAGGGTACACTTATAAAAAGAAAGTCTCAAGATAAATAAAACAAATCTGATATCCCAGCAAAAATCACAAATCAAAAATGGGACAGTATAGGCGAATTTCATTATCAAACATATGAAAATCAAATTGCCTTTTTAGATTCCGAAAACAGAAAATTGATGAGGATGTCCCAAAATCAGCAAAATCAAATAAATGAAATAAAATACAGCAATTCAAACAAGGCGTCACAACCCCTTTCTGAACCTCTCGATTACATTCAAATGACTAACGGAACCAATTCTGACAATTATTTCAGAAGCGCCCCACATTGCACACTGTTGATGTTTTTTGTACGGTTAGCGCCGGTAATGGCAGCTCCCATAGCAGTGCTCACTTCAGGAGTGATTTATGTGTATACTACGCCAAATTTTCAACTAAGGATTAGTGAAGTGCAAATACTGTGATATTTGTGAATGTATTTTAGTATTATTATTATTACATTTTCTAGCTACAAGCATCATACCACTGTTAAATTCCTAGTCGGTATAAGTCCATCTGGAGTAATCACTTTTGTTTCTGATGCATGGCCAGGAAAAACTTCAGACCGTCAGCTAACTGAGGAATGTGGCCTACTTCCGCTTCTTGAGCCAAATGACAGTGTAATGGCAGACAAAGGATTCACCATAGCTGACTTACTTGAAAAAAGACAATGTTCTTTAAACATTCCGCCATTCCGAGGTATTAAATAGAACGCTAAGTTGTAAATAAAATCTTATATTTACCCTAATCCCATATCTTATGTTAATCACCCCCTCCCAGTCGATCAACTCAGCATATATTTGTTTGTTTTTTGTTTATATTTTTTTAGATAAATTAGGAAAACATTGCAAATATGGTGATTAGCTTAAAAAAATTCATAAATACTGTATTCTAGGCCCTTCTAATCAGTTTTCGACAGATAAAGTCTTCAAGACCCAGGAGATTGCTCAACTACGGATCCATGTTGAAAGAAGCATTGGACGTGTGAAGAACTTTCACGTATTAGAATAGAAGGAGTAATCCCCCTAACAATGGTCAACTTCATTACAAAGATATTTCAAGTATGCTGTTGGCTGACCAACCTAGATTATCCCCTTGTTGATGGGAAAAAGATTTCCACTGATGAATCAAAACTCTTTAGTCGCCCGCGTGGCGCAGTGGTTAGAGCGTCTGCTCTAGAGTCGCGAAGTAAAGAGTCAATCCTTACGTCGCGGGTTCGAATCCCACTGCGGGACGTGGAGACCGGTCCTTCGGATGAGACCGTATAAACCGAGGCCCCGTGTCGCAGTAGATGTTGGCAAAAAGATCCCTCACTGCTCAAAGGCCCTGAGTGCCGAGCATAGGACAAAATTTGTAGCCCTCCACCGGCAAGTGGTGGCGTCTCCATATGAGTGAAAAATTCTCGAGAGGGACGTTAAACAATATACAATCAATCAATCAAAACTCTTTAAGTATGATATCTTAATTCTTGTTTTGATTTTAATGAATTCACACCTTAATGCATATTATTCATAATTATGTACTTAAAGCTGAAAGTGACATGTAAATACTAGTAGGCATACAACATTGTCAATATCATGCACACAATATCAAAACCACTTAACAGGACCTCTCTTCTAGCAGTTCATAACACATCGCTATGCATCATTAGACATACATGTATTTCAAGACTTGTACAATAATGGATAAATTTGATCCATGTAAAATTTCAATAACTTTGGCATCAAAGAGTAAACAAATTAATTGCTCGTCAAAAAGAATTCGTTCTATAAAGATGTTGTTTGCCATTGCTGCTGTCCACACAACAAAATCCACCCAAGGTACTCCCTTGATGGCCATTTCTCCCTTCACCTGAGCATAAACTTTGTGCGATTTTCTCAAAGTTGGCCCACAAGATGACATCTCAAGACAAAACTGTCTGTCATTCAGTTCTAAAATTTCTGAAATTTCACACTGGGTAATATTTTTACCATTAATGGAAAAGGGACACTTAATTTCAAGTTAGCCAATGTCTCCATTTTCCATTATTTTTCCGTCACTGGAGGCTCCAAGAAATGAGTATGTAGGATACAGCGTGATCCCTGTAGGAAGTACATCAGTGTTTTCATTAATGGCCCTTTTCATGGAAAGGTACTCCTCTCTGGTGTCTGCTTCGTGGTCAACCCCCCACTGGACTGGTAGTGGTAGTGATGTGTATCCGAAATTTTTAAAATCAGAATAATAGAAAGGATAAGGTATCCTACATACATATTGACTACTTTACATTCTAGGTACATGTTGTGTTATGATTTGGTTAAGCTGATATTGTTATCCGGAATTATCCGGAATTATATAATCTTTTGTTGGTTCTGTGTTTTGTAATACTGTAACAGTTGCGTAATGATACAATAAAATAGTTCCAAAATGGCAACCTGCTGTTGAGCACACGTGTTTTGACTGTGTCCGAACCCATTGTCTAAAAAGACATAACATTGGCGACGAGGATCGTTCAGGATGGCAAAATTCGCAGCCATTGGTCGTATCGACATCTTCGACAACAATGTCGAAACCTGGAACTCGTACAGTGAGCGCCTTGACCAGTATTTTGTGTGCAATGATGTCAAGGAGGAAAAGAAAGTTCCCGCATTGCTAAGCCTCATAGGGGGTAAGACTTACCAGTTATTGAGAGGTTTGACAGCACCGACTAAACCGGCAGACGTGGAATATGCCGCACTCGTGAAAATCCTTGGTGATCACTTGAACCCCCCTCCTGTAGTAATCTCCGAGAGATTTCGGTTTTACAAAAGGGACCAGCGGGAAGGTGAGTCTATTAGAGACTATATAGCGGATCTTAGAAGATTGTCAGAACATTGTGCATTTAAAGACAGTCTGAACGAATCGCTGCGTGACAGATTAGTTTGTGGCCTTCGGAGCGAGGCAATTCAGAATAAACTGTTAGCAGAAAAAGACTTGACATTAGAGAAGGCGACGCAGATAGCACAGGCTATGGAGACCGCATTCAAGGATGCAACCGAGCTGCAGTCCAAACACGTTGGAATGGTAAACAAGCTAGGGGTGAGACAGAAAAAGGGATATCACTCTGCTGGAACTGGAGTAAGGTCGCCACAACCCAACATGCCTAAGGTGAAACGAGGTACGAATTCAAAGAAATGTTTCCGTTGTAACAGTACAGCTCATGATCAAAGTCAGTGTTATTACAAAGACAAACAGTGCTATAATTGTTCAAAAATTGGACATTGTAAAAAGGCATGTAGGAAAACAAAGGAGGTATACAATGTGGACTGGAGTGAGAATCTCATTGGATCATTAGATGTGAATTCAGTTGAAAAGACTCATTCTGGAGCAATCGTAGTCAACACAAACATTGACGGTGTAGATGTTGATATGGAACTCGACACGGGCGCAGCAGTCTCCGTGATGTCAAAGAAAAAGTTCTGTGAGTATTTTCCAGGAAGGATTAAGAACTTACCTGAATCAAATATGTGTTTGAAGACATATACTGGTGAAATCTTGAAGCCTTGTGGAGTGGCACGTGTAAATGTGAGTCACAACAACCAGAAAAAGGATCTAGACTTGTACGTGATGCAGAAGGCAGGACCAACGCTCTTCGGAAGAGAGTGGCTTCAGCAGATTTCACTCGATTGGCCGTCCATCAAGTCCATGTCGTGTGTGACAGACAAGATTTCAGACACTTGTTCTGATAATGTGAAAGCGGACTTAAAACACATGTTGGAAAAACATCGTTCAGTTTTCCAGAGTGACATAGGTACGGTTAAGGGTATTGAAGCTACACTCAACTTAAAGCCGGACGCTAAACCAAAGTTCTGTAAAGCCCGCTCAGTACCGTATGCTCTCAAGCCTAAGGTCGAGGCTGAACTGGACAAACTAGTCAGAGATGGTATCATAACCAAGGTGGACTACAGCGAATGGGCAACGCCTATTGTCCCTGTCATCAAGTCTGATAAAAATGTGCGCATATGTGGTGATTTCAAGGTGACACTGAACCCTGTTCTTGAAATCGATCAGTATCCGCTGCCCCGCATTGAAGACATTTTTGCAGCACTCGCAGGTGGTAAGCGATTCACCAAGTTAGATTTACGACATGCATATCTACAAATGAGAGTAAATGAGGAGTCGCGCAACTTATTGACAATAAATACAGAGAAAGGACTCTACCGCTACAACCGTTTAGTTTATGGTGTGGCCTCAGCTCCTGCAATCTGGCAAAGGACCATCGACACAGTCTTACAGGGTCTCACAGGCGTCAAATGTATCATTGATGATATGATAATAACGGGCTCATCTGAGGAAGAACACCTGAAGAATTTGGAAGCTGTATTAACGCGCCTGGATGAATACAACTTGCGTGTGAACTTGAATAAGTGTGAATTCTTCAGAGAACGTGTTTCTTATTGTGGACATGAAATAGACTGTGAGGGTCTGCACAAAACGCAATCCAAGATTGAAGCAGTTGTCAGTGCGCCGAAGCCGAAGAATGTTTCAGAGTTGCGATCATTTCTGGGCATTGTTAACTATTATGCCAGATTTTTGCCTAACCTTTCAAGTCTTTTGTACCCGCTACACCATTTACTGTCAAAGAGCCGAAAGTGGTCCTGGTCTAGCGAATGTGACAAGGCATTTTCTGAAGTCAAACAGCTTATTACCTCTGATGAGATTTTGACTCATTACGACCCACAGCGAGAGGTGCGATTAGCATGTGATGCTTCACCTTATGGTTTAGGGTGTGTATTATCCCATGTCATGGATGACGGATCAGAACGACCGATAGCATATGCATCTCGATCATTGTCGTCAGCAGAGCGGAACTATTCACAGATAGATCGTGAGGCTCTGGGGATAGTATGGGGTGTGAAACGTTTTCACACATACCTCTATGGAAGACACTTCTCTTTATTGACGGATCATCGCCCTCTTGTGTCCATCTTCAGCCCCAGCAAAGGTGTATCAGTTACAACAGCAGCACGCATGCAGAGATATGCTCTGTTTTTATCAGGGTATGATTATGACATTATGTACAAAAACACCAAAGCGCATGGAAATGCAGATAGCTTATCGAGGCTACCACTGTCTGACTGTGAATCTGATGATGATTATCAAGATATTGACTTGATGTACCTACCACAATTTGAAACATTACCAATCACCAGTGACCGTATTAGACAGGAAACTGGACGTGATCCTGTCACTGTGAAGGTATATGGTTATACCATGAATGGATGGAACTTTTCGGTCAAAGCAGATGATAAGGAGTTGTATCGCTACTTTACGCGTAAGGACGAGTTAACCATTCACAATGGATGTTTGTTGTGGGGAATGAGAGTTGTTGTTCCAACAAAGCTTAGGGATCACATACTTAAGGAGCTTCATTTAGGTCACATTGGAGTAGTGAAGATGAAGGCATTAGCTCGAAGTGTGGTATGGTGGCCCGGGATCGATCTTGATATAGAGAGGATCACGAAAGCATGCTCAGGATGTCAGGAGTTCAAGCGTGCACCTCCAGCAGCCCCCATTCATCCGTGGGAGTGGCCCACTAAACCTTGGGAACGTATCCATATAGACTTCGCTGGGCCTTTTATGAACTGGATGTTCCTGGTAGCAGTAGATGCACATTCTAAATGGCCTGAGGTCATAATGATGCGCGAGACGACATCCCACAAGACTATTGAGGTCTTGAGAAGTATCTTTGCTAGGAATGGTGTTCCTACGGTGTTGGTCAGTGATAACGGACCTCAGTTTACGTCAGACGAGTTTGGAAACTTCATTCGTACCAATGGAATAAAGCATGTGACTTCTGCTCCATATCATCCTAGCTCAAATGGATTAGCGGAACGTTTTGTACAATCGTTCAAGTCCGCAATGAAGTCAAGCAAGAAGGATGGAGGTTCTGTGGAAACGAAGTTATCTAACTTTTTACTAGCCTATCGCAACGCAGCACATTCAACTACTGGAGAGTCACCTGCAAAGCTATTCATTGGTCGTTCATTGCAGTCACGACTAGATTTGATAAAACCAGACATTGAACAAAATGTTAAAAACAAACAGTTTCACATCGCATCTAAGAGATCAAGTTCATTGCGTGTGTTTGAACCTGGGCACAGTGTAATTGTTAGGGACTACCGTCACAGTTCAAAGTCGGACTGGGTACCAGGAACCGTTCAAGAGCAGACAGGACCTGTTTCTTACAGAGTGCAAGTTGGGGACAATACTTGGAGAAGACACGTAGATCAGATATATGATTCTTCACTAAAGAATCAGGAAGTTGTACCCAGTGATCTTGAGAAGTTTGTGCCACAGGTACATGTACCAATTCCTACAGTTAGTGCTAAGCAGTCTAGTCCAGAAGTCTTTCCGCAAGGTACGAAAGTCAGGCAGTCAACTCCAGAGGTCTTCAACAGGAAGAAAGCTAATAGTCCTATCCAGGAACAGAAATCTCAGCCAGAAGTTAGGACCGAGCCTACCATACTAGCCAGACAAAATCCAAGACGAAATGTTGGACCGCCCAAACGTTTCAGTGACTATGTTACTTTCAAATGAATTGTGCATTTTGTTTTGTGTATTATGGCACAGTATTGGGGCACAATAATCCCCGTGCCTTTGTGTTGACCAAGAGGTCATTTTCACTTTGTATACTGTATTGTATTGAATGTATTGGCCTGGTAAAACATGTCTGTGAAGTTTAATATTTGAAATGTGTATATTGCCCAAAATTTCATTCAATTTAAGTTCTGATTTTAATTCTTGTGGAAGTCAAAATTTAGTGGGGAGGAATGTTATGATTTGGTTAAGCTGATATTGTTATCCGGAATTATATAATCTTTTGTTGGTTCTGTGTTATGTAATACTGTAACAGTTGCGTAATGATACAATAAAATAGTTCCAAAATGGCAACCTGCTGTTGAGCACACGTGTTTTGACTGTGTCCGAACCCATTGTCTAAAAAGACATAACATGTTGCTTCATATTTTTATATACAAAAAGGGAAATAACTCCACCTACCATAATTAAATGATCTCAAATAACATAAATAATATTGTTTTAAAAGGAAAATTACTTCTCAAGATTTGATCCATGTATGATATGATTGACGAGAGATTTTGCTGGGGTTTCTCTTGCTAGAAGCACATCACCAAACATAGAACTTGTTATTCTGCCAAGGTGGAGAGCTCTCAACATTTCACAAATTCTCTGTCCCCTTGTTTTCTCCTCTAAAAAGTTCATTAGTTCTTCATCTATCACAGGTGGAGGCACTGTTGAAAATTAGAAAAAAAGCAAATCTATTTAAATTTTCAATGCGTATTTTTTAAAATTAATGCGTATTTCTGCAAATACGCACCTTATCTGGAGCTCTGTCTTTCCTCTGATATTTCGGAGGTCCGTGTTTGTTCTGCTCTTATTTTGTATATTTGTTCAATGGACGTTGAGATTGAATTACTGTTCGTTATTTCCATATCCATCCATGGTGCAATATCTACTCCCAGTGTTTCGCAGCAAACCCTTCTTTCTAATACTACCTTTTTGGATGGCAGATATGAAGAAATGTCTACTCTACACTGTATTTGAGCATTTACCCTTGCTCGTGGTGGTTGTACTCAAGGAGGAAGTGTATTGGAGGGGGGGGGGGGTGGTTCTGTATATCAAGGTTTTTAGCTCTACTGGTCAGAGACCAGAAGAGCTTATGCGATAGTAATGCGTCCGTCGTCCGTCCGTCTGTCTGTCCGTCTGTCTGTCTGTAAACAATTTTTCAAAATGCTACTCCTCCTACAGTTTAAGTCTGATTTCAATATAACTTTGCACACAAGTAGACTACACTAAGATACACAATTCTGTGCATCGGATTTTGATTTCGATGAACGGTGTCACTGACGTTACTAAAAATAGAATTTTTTGTGTTTCAAAATGCTACCCCTACTACAGTTTTGGTTCGATTTCAATATAACTTGGCACACAAGTAGACTACACTAAGATACATAATTCTGTGCATTGGTTTTTGATATCGATGAATAGTGTTGCCATGGTTACTAAAAATAGAAATTTTTGTGAAATTGTTTCAAAATGCTACTCCTCCTACAGTTTTGGTTTGATTTCAATATAACTTGGCACACAAGTAGACTACACTAAGATACATAATTCTGTGCATTGGTTTTTGATGTCGATGAACAGTGTTGCGGAGGTTACTAAAAATAGAAATTTTTGTGAAATTGTTTCAAAATGCTACTTCTCCTACAGTTTTGGTTCGATTTCAATATAACTTGGCACACAAGTAGACTACACTAAGATACATAATTCTCTGCATTGGTTTTTGATATCGATGAATAGTGTTGCCATGGTTACTAAAAATAGAAATTTTTGTGAAATTGTTTCAAAATGCTACTCCTCCTACAGTTTTGGTTTGATTTCAATATAACTTGGCACACAAGTAGACATCACTAAGATACATAATTCTGTGCATTGGATTTTGATGTCAATGAACAGTGTTGCCGAGGTTACTAAAAATAGAAATTTTTGTGAAATTGTTTCAAAATGCTACCCCTACTACAGTTTTGGTTCGATTTCAATATAACTTGGCACACAAGTAGATTACACTAAGATACATAATTCTGTTTATAGGTTTTTGATTTCGATGAACAGTGTTGCCGTGGTTGCTAAAAATAGAAATTTTTGTGAAATTGTTTCAAAATGCTACCCCTACTACAGTTTTGGTTCGATTTCAATATAACTTAGCACACAAGTAGATTACACTAAGATACATAATTCTGTGCATCGGATTTTATTTTGATGAGTGGCAAGGATCATTTTTCTATTCATTGCTGATTTAAAGTCATAAGTCCCAACTGCTACTTTTCACTTCTTTTGTTTTAGTATAAACCAGTAGAGCTACAGTCTCGACAGAGACTTCTGGTTTCTCTCTCAGGTTTCAGAAATTAAAATTATGACATTTGATTGAATTGACGAATTGAAGCAAATATGACCTTTTTTTCATCACGGACCCCCCCCCCCCCCCCCCCCCCGTAGGGGCCCGGGTGATAAGAATAGGTCCCTGGCACCCCCTTGCATGTCGTATGAGGCGACTAAATGGGGCAACCTGTTGGCCGTGGGTTGCGACCCGTGTTGGTGGAGAAGGGGATCCTGGTGGCTGAGGTCTGCAGGTGCTGGGTGTAATGCACCTGTTCGACCAACACTCCACTTTGGCCCCATATTCAGTTAGACGGGAGGTCAAGTTTGGCCCGACTTGATCAATCGGCTAGTCATGCCGAGCTGATTATATCTACATGCCATAGTATTGATGTGTTGCTTTTTTCACTATCCGTTTTCCTGTTTTGCAATTTCCGATACGCCGACGTTTCCATGTTGATATTTATACATTAAGCGGTGGCTAAGGGTCAATCAGGCATATCTTTGTATCCTCTTGGTATCGGTCTTACTGGATGACCGTTTGACTGGATATCGCCCTTGTTGGCGCTCCGAGGCGGGCGGGGAGCAAGGATTCTGAATCTTTTCCTCTATAATCATGGCTCTCTCAAAAAAACGTTGCTACCCATCAGGTTTTGATATTACATTTAATGATGAACAACTGAATTCGGTTGTGGAACACTGGCCCCGCTTCATCACACTTGAAGCACAATTATCAGAACAACAAACGAAGCCTTTAACAAAGATATCACCATTTATCATTCAAAAAGGTATTCAAGGAATCATTGGTACTCCTAAATCTGTTAAAAAGTTGAGATCTGGAGCTCTACTTATTGAAGTTACCAAAAAACAGCAGTCAACTTCTTTACTAAGTTTGAAAATGCTTGCCGATATTCCTGTTGTTGGTAAAATCCACAGTGGATTAAATCAAAGCAAAGGTATCCTTTTCGACAGAGATCACGACCTGGATGACATTCCTGAGCAGGAAATCCAATCCGAGTTGGAATCCCAGGGAGTGGTCTTTGTGAAAAGGTTTACAAAAAAGCGGAATGATAACATAGAACCGACAAATACGTACCTTTTGACTTTTGGTATACCAACATTACCAACAAGTATTAAAGTTGGACTTTATCATATGAAAGTTGAAATGTTCGTTCCAAATCCTCTGCGTTGCTTTAAGTGCCAGAGGTTTGGACATGGACAATCCAATTGTAAAGGCTCTGAATCCTGCTTCAGGTGTGGTGAGGAGGGGCATGATTGTAAAGATTGCCATAATGACCCCAAATGCAAAAACTGCAAGGGCGGGCACATGGCTTCCTCAAAACAATGCCCAATGTGGAAAAAGGAAAAAGAAATTCAAAAGGTTAAAGCCGAAAAACGTATTCCTTATCCAGAAGCCAAAAAACTGGTAAACATGTACAGTGTCCCAAGACCGAATCTGACATCATATGCAACTGTTGTTAAATCGTCCTCTTTGAAGGACATGTCTACACAAGTCTCTGAGAAAGACTTTCCTCAGAAGACTTCATCATGCCAAACGCCCCTGTCATCTCAAGACAAGGGTAAAAACACTTCAATGCCTGCTTCTGCAGGTCCTACAGCTCCTGTTGCTCCAAAAACCGTGGCTGTGTCTTCATCAAAGCCAGCAGCCTGGAGCAAACTAACATCGGGGAGAAAAAACAGATCTCCGTCCAAAAACAACTCAAAACAGGAGAGTGATCGGTTACCTAAAGCGGCCGTCACTCTCCACAATAAATTTGGGGTCTTCGAGGAGATGGATGTAACACCATGCCAATCCTCCTCGCGAGTCCGAAGTGCGTCACCCCCCAAAAGTAAAGGGAGGATATCTCCCATTACTCATAAAAAATGAATCATCCTACTATTATACAATGGAATTGTCGAGGTTTTAAAGTCAACTTTAATGAATTATCATTACTTATTCAGGACCATAACCCAGTAGCTATATGTTTACAAGAAACATATTTAAAAGAAACAGATAAAATTAATATTAAAAATTACAGTATGTATAACTACTATGCTCAAACTGAAAGAGCGTCTGGTGGTTCTTCTTTAGCAATTAATAATAAATATATTCATAGCCAACTAGATTTAAAAACAAATCTTCAGGCAGTAGCTGTACGCCTTTCACTTAAAAAAACAATAACTCTTTGTTCTGTATATGTTCCTCCAAACTATCATTAACAAGCTTTAGAATTTACAAAGTTAATACAACAACTTCCAGCTCCATTTATGGTTGTGGGTGACTTTAATGCCCATAATCCATTATGGGGCAGCGATAAAATAACAGATAAAGGAAAGATAATTGAGGATGCAATATCACATCATAATCTTTGTATACTAAATGACGGCTCTAGCACCTATCTGCATCCGGGTAATGGTTCATATTCTTCAATAGATATTACTTTAGTAGACCCTTCTTTACTCTTGGATTTTAGTTGGTCAGTACATGACGATTTATGTGGAAGTGATCACTTCCCAATTATCATTAAACTAGATGAATCATTTGAAAATATTTCTATTCAAAACTGGAAGCTAAACAAGGCTGATTGGATACACTTTGAAAACTTATGCTTACAAAATATTTCGTCCGAAAAATTCGAGAACAATCCTGATCCTATCAAAAAATTTACTGAAATCCTATTAACTAATGCAAATAAAAGTATACCTAAAACCTCGACAAAGTCCTCTAAAACTAAAAAACCATGGTTTACAGAAGAATGCAATGATGCTATTAAAGCTCGCAAAAAAGCAGAGAGACAATTTAATCGAATACCAACATCAGCAAATTTAAGCAATTTTCGTATATTTAGAGCAAAAGCTCGCAGAACTATTAACTTTAATAAACGAAAATCTTGGAAAAGATTCATTTCTAGCCTTTATTCTCATACTCCTATTAATAAGGTCTGGAATGCAATTAGAAAAATTAAAGGTAAAGGTCCTGAAAAATATCAACATCTTAATGTTCGAAATAAAATTATTACGGATAAAAAAAGAGATATCAAATGAAATAGGTAATACAATTTCTAAAAAATTCCTCCAACAAAAATATCACCCCAAAGTTTAGTAAACATAAAAAATCACAAGAAAAGAAAATATTAGATTTTACATCTCAAAACGATGAATGTTACAATCACCCATTTACTTTAGATGAACTTCAGAAATCTTTAGATAAATCCCATGACACAGCAGTAGGACCGGATGAAATCCATTATCAAATAATTAAACACCTTCCTTTAAGGAGTAAAGAATGTCTTTTGAAAATTTTTAATAAAATTTGGGAGCAGGGTCATTTTCCACCTTCCTGGACCGAAGCTACAGTAATTCCCATCCCAAAGCCTGGTAAGGATCACACAGATCCAAATAATTACCGTCCTATTGCGTTAACAAGTTGTTTGTGTAAAACCATGGAAAGGATGATAAATGAACGTCTTATATGGTTTCTTGAAACTAATAACATTTTAACTAATATTCAATGTGGTTTTAGGAAAAACCGCAGTACTATTGACCAGTTGGTGAGACTGGAAACCTATATTCGAGATGCTTTTATTAAAAAAGAGCATGTTATATCTGTGTTTTTTGATTTAGAAAAAGCATATGATACTACATGGAGACATGGCATTTTAGAAGATCTCTACACTATGGGTCTTAAAGGACATTTACCTAATTTTATCAAGAATTTCTTGAATGATAGACAGTTTAAAGTACGCTTAGGGTCTACATATTCAGAAAGTTTTGAACAGGAAATGGGTGTACCACAAGGTAGTATTCTATCAGTAAATCTATTCAGTATAAAAATCAACAACTTAGCAGAAGTTCTTGAAAATGATATGCATGGAAGTTTATATGTTGATGATTTTGTACTTTGTTTTAAATCCAAAAATATGAACTATATTGAACGAAAATTGCAGAGTTGTCTAAATAAAATTCAAAATTGGGCTGATGTAAATGGATTTAAATTTTCAAAAAGCAAAACCGCATGTGTTCATTTTTGTTCCAAACGGAAAGCGCATGACGAACCACGTCTGCTGCTCGATGGAAATCCAATTAAGGTTGTAAAAGAAATAAAGTTTTTAGGTAACATTTTTGATAGTAAACTTTCTTTTGTATCACATATAAAAATGCTAAAAGAAAAATGCACGAAGGCTTTAGATGTTATTAAAGTAATTGCAAAAACAAAATGGGAGGCAGATAAAAATACTCTTTTAAAACTATATCGTTCTTTAGTAAGATCCAAGTTAGATTATGGTTGTATTGTGTATGGCTCGGCAAGAACTTCTTACGTTAAAGCTCTTGATGCAATTCACCTCCAAGGCCTAAGACTTTGCTTGGGAGCTTTTCGAACTTCTCCTAAAGACAGTTTATATGTCGAGGCAAATGAACCACCCCTCGACTTACGTAGAATTAAACTTTCCCTACAATATATTCAGAAATTAAAAGCAAATGTTAATAATCCTGCTTATAACTGTGTTTTTTATCCGCAAAATGACGACTTGTATCATAAAAGAAAAACGTGTATAAAACCACTTGGCCTACGATGTAAAAAGCATATAAGAGACTCTGACCTTCCTTTGGATATTATAAAACCCTCAAATTTTTCTGAAATACCGCCCTGGAAATTAATAAAACCAAGTGTTGATATATCTTTAACTTAATTTAAGAAATCAGAAACAAATTCTCTTATTTTAAAACAGAAATTAGCCGAAATAAAACATTCTAATGGCCCTACAGTCGAGATCTATACAGATGGTTCGAAAGACAAGGATACAGTTGCGTCAGCTGCAGTAATTGATAATAATATTTTCTCAACACGTCTTCCAAATGAAGCAACAATATTCACTGCGGAAGCTAAAGCCATACAACTTGCATTTGAATACATAAAATCTTCCAGTGACAACATATTTACTATATTTTCGGACTCTCTTTCCTGCTTACAATCCATTAAAAACAGGAATCTTGATCACCCTTATATTTTAGATATATTGATACAGTATAATTATTTCGCTCAACAGGGTAAAACAGTTAATTTTTGTTGGATTCCGAGCCACATCGGCATCCCTGGAAACATTAAGGCTGACAATGCAGCAAAAACAGCACTTCAACATGAAATTACTTTATTTAAAATTCCTTACACCGATTTGAAATACCTAGTTAAAATTTATGTCGATTCTATTTGGCAAATTTATTGGGATTTTTGTGATGAAAGTAAGCTTTATGCTATTGAAAACAAAGTTAACAAATCATGTTACTTCGGTCTGAAACGTCAAGACGAAGTAATTATATCAAGAATACGTATCGGTCACTCTAAAATTACACATGAATACTTGCTCAATCGGGAGTCTCAGCCGGAGTGTATATCCTGTGACTGTCCGATTACTGTAAATCATATTTTATTAGAATGTTCTGACTTTTCGCCAATTCGAAGTAGACTTTTTGGTAACGCAAAAACGATGTATGACCTTTTTAAAAATGTCAATGTACATGCAATTTTGGAATTTTTGCATGAAACTGATTTTTACAATAAAATATAGAAATGACTAGAGTAGTTTTATAGGATGTATTTAGATGATTTTATTTTTAACAGTTTACATATTTTTAAATTTGAAGTCCGTCGGATGGGACATTAAATGGTGCCCCGTGTCAAGGATAACAACCCCCTTTGCACGCAAAAGACCGTTTCTCTGGAGTTCGATAAAGAGTAGGCTCATTGGGGGCCGCCAGAGAAACCAAAAGCTTTCAAAAACCGGTTAATACTTTCCCGCCAAAATATGGCTGAAATATTGCCGACTTGGCGTTAAACAATATGAAATCAATCAATCAATCATCACGGACCATTGAATCACTTTGTAATGCTGGACTCTTTCTTTGGAAGCTTAGGTGATGTAGAATAAAATGGGTCCAAATCATAACCCCCATAGAAAAGGTGGGACCACAATGGTGGATCAAAGTTTTCAACGGGAAACCAGAAGTTTGTCGACAATTTCAACACTATTCATCAAAATCAAAACCGATGCACCCTGTACAGTGCAGGGAAATAATTTTGTTACAGCATCAATGCTGATTTTGATGCTTCCTATGCTTCCTGATTTTGATGCTTCCTTTGCTTGCTGATTTTGATGCTAGTTATCCTTATCCTGATCCTGGTTTGATCCTTATCCTGATGCTGGTTTGAAATAGGTCAATGTTAGTAATGCTACCTACAGTAAGATTATCCTGCCGGAAGTGGATAATTCAAAAACAGCATCGCTATTTTAAGCCATTAAAAATAATTTTTGGGGCAATTTTTAAATGTAATTTGAATTAAATGACTTTTCTTTATCTGTTTTCATTTTGGTCAATGCTAGTTCTATCCTTTGCTTGCTGATGCTGATCCAAGTAATGCTGTATTTTAAATGCTGATGCTGATGCTAGTTCTATCCTGATCCTACTTATGCTGATTCTGATGCTGGTTTGTGTAACAAAATTAGTTCCCTGCACTGTAATGTATCTTAGTGTAGTCTACTTGTGTGCGAAGTTATGCTGAAATCAGACCAAAACTGTAGGAATAGTGTTTTAAAGGAATTTCACAGAAAATTCTATTTTAGTAACCATGGTAACACCGTTCATCGAAATCGAAAACCGATGCACTATTTTACGTATCTTTGTGTAGAATACTTGTGTGCCAAGTTATATTAAAATCTCAAACTGTAGGAGGAGTCGAGTTTTGAAAAAAATGGTAAAATATAATAAATGGGGAAAATGTAGAACCACTACGTTAAAACTTATTTATGAAGTTAAAAGTTTCTTTTCTGTAGAGATTGGATGACAACAAAAGTTTCCTAAAAGGAATGCTGGATTCAATAACTGATGTAGACAGGATCAATTTGATTGCGACAGCCAACGGTCTGGCTGGAGATTTTGCAATAAACATGTATGTTTTAATTGTTCCTTTTTCTATAAAGATATCCACGAAGAAATTGGAAAAGAGGGTCTATACAACTTTACGAAATAACCAGACTACAATGTAATTGACGGATACATAACTTAGGTAGAAAGAGAAAATTTCTTGAATAAGAAGGGAATTGAGTATTCACCCATTCTCAATATAAGGGCACAAATGCCTCTCTGATTTTTTAAAAAATGAAGTTCAAGATAACAATGTTTCTATCAATTACCTTTGAAAGAAAGTAGCTGAAGATTTTGTTCCCAGATTTTTTTCATCAAATTATAATATATGGAATAACGACAAGACCTTAAAGTAGAGGGTGATTTTATTCAGAAATGTAGCTTGAAATGTACGTTACTCTTTCTTCAATGTCTTAAAAAATATGTCAAAAAAATGTTGTCATTAAAATCACAGTTGGAATATCTCATCTTAACACCAGCACATCCTACCAACTCTGTCAGCAACATATTTTCGCGGCATACGAACGTGCGTTTGATTTTTCCTTTCAAAAAACAAAGGTTACTTTTTGATCCAGATGTATAAAAACATTTTTTAAATATATGCTTTAAATTCTTCTCTCTGTTTTGTTAAGAGCGATCAGTTTGGAATCTTTTCATTTTTAATAGATAATGGAACCTAACATGTATATGTAGTAAAATTCTATTTTGTAGTTACTGTCTTTTTTAACATATATCCATGCCGATTTAGAAAACTATGTAAATGTAACGTACATTTCAAGATATATTTTTGTTTAATAAAAAGCTTAAAATTCATCTAAAATTCATTTAAAAATTCATCGTTTTGTTTCAGTTTATTCCAAAAAAGATTCTCTATGTAATCACATTGTGTTATATGTAACAATCACCACTATACAGACACGATTGCCTCAGAATATGAGTAGGTAACGTACATTTCAAGCTTGTAATAATATGTGAATAAGTAATAAGAAAATATTGAAAAAAAGCAATTATTGACATAAAAATCATATCAATGAAGCGTTTTAAGGCAGTAATATAAGAAATCGTAATGTAACAAACGAGGTTATTGTCATCAGCTACATGACTGCACGTCACTTCGGTAACGTTCATTTCACATACCGGTATTATTGGGGAGTCCCCTCCACCTCAATTCATTACCATTCTTTTGTGCTGTTTCGCTGAGATTGACACCGGTCGTAGCCTAGCTACCTCTAACTGTGTGCAATATACAGACAAAAAAAAATATAAGAGTCAGATGTATTTTGCTATGATCTAACAAATGTTCGTGTTTGGTCATTGAAACTTAACATAAATCTATTCCGAATATGTCCATCGTCAGTCTTGTTAACAATTTCTCTTAGTATGTTGTAACATCGTTTTTCAAAACACAAACGTACGTGCTTTTCAGCAGATCTGGAAAAATATAACTCAAAATGCAATGATTTAAACAAAACTGAGTATTCAGTAGTTGAAATGTACGTGACCGTCTTGTGTTCTGGGTTTATTTGTTTTGTTTCTTTTTAGGTCTTTCCACCTTTCTGTGGAAAGACCTATTGAAATTGTTCTGTTTATTATTATTATTTTTCCGCCAAACGTGTTTTTGAGTTTCAAGATTTTTCGAAAAGATTTATAAACCATAAGAATGTATTTTGTAAATGATTTTCGCAGTTGACCCTGCGTATATGAACTTTGACCCTTAAAGGAGTTATGCCCCTTTTGCAAGAAATGCTTGTTATCGCTACTCCTCCAAAACCGTAAACCGCAAAGGTTTGAAACCTTTACCAATGTCTGCGACTACTTGTGAGGACCTTCGGATCTATTCATTGCGAAAGGATTCGTAGACCCTTTTAATGAGTTATTGCCCCTGAAAGTTTTTGAATTTTACAAATAATGAAAAATTTTTAAAACGAGAAGTCGTAGAGATATGGGACCAACTGCGTAAGATTCATTGACCCTTGTCCTTAAAATTTATGCAAAGGTCAAAGGTCAAGGTCATTCCGAAAATGGGAAATAAACGTCTTTTTATATCTCTTTTGTTGTACAACGTATACTTAAAGTCTTTGCAACATTAGTTTGCCATCTCAAAACTGTTTGGAAGATTTCATTTTTGTCCCCTATCATTAATCCTTTTAAAAGTTATTGCCCCTTACGCAAGAAATGCTTGTTATCGCTACTCCTCTGAAACCGTTAACCGCAAAGGTTTGAAACCTTTACCAATGTCTGCGACTACTTGAGAGGACCTTCGGATCTATTCATTGCGAAAGGATTCGTAGACCCCTTCTATGAATTATTGCCCCTGAAATTTTTGAATTTTACAAATAATTAAAAATTTTCAAAACGACAAGTCGTAAAGTCATGGGACCAAGTGCATAAGATTCAGTGACCTTTGACCTTCAAATTTATGCAAAGGTCAAAGGTCAAGGTCACTCCAAAAATGAAAAATTAAGCTCTTTTTATATATATTTTTGTCTTTTAACATATAAAATCATTCCTTGCATCTTTCATATGTACTCTTAAATTTATTCTAAAGATTTCATTCTTGTCCCCTAAGATTGACCCTATCAAAAGTTATTGCCCCTTATGAGAAAAACATTGTTATTGCTACTACTTCAAAACCGTAGACAGTAGAGGCATGAAACCTTGACTATATGTCTAAAGAGTCTTAAGGCAAATCTTTATTGTATAAGTACTAAAGGATCTAATGACCCCTTATATGAGTTATTGCCCTTTAACTTCTTTGCACTTAATATTTAACCTTATAACTATAGAACTAAAAGTCGAAGAGGCATGGGGTCAATTGCAATGTGACCCTTGACCTTTGACCTTGAAGATATAATCAAGGTCAAAGGTCAAGGTCATTTAATTTCATTTTAATTTTTTTTTTAATTTTCACTATCTTTATGCCATTTTCCTTGAAAATTAAATTTAGAGATTAAAATAAAAAAAATTTAAGAAATTTAAAAAGATGGAAAGACCTCTTATTGTTCTGAGAACAATAAGTCTCCTAGTTATTTTATTTTCTTTTTTTAAATAAGCCAATTTTATATACCAATTATAAGCCTATGCATACCTTGTTTTAATTTATCAACAACAAATCAATCAATATAGACGAAAAGTCGCATATGAAAAGTAAACAAACTGCAAAAAGGTTGCCAAAGATGAATTTTAGACACTTAGAAATAAATTTTCTAGCATGTGGTAACAGTTTAAAACATTTACAAGGATTGGGGTTGCATTTAGATGGATTTATGTGGCCAGTTGTCAAATGGATTGTAACAATAATTTTGTTTCGCTCGTGTAAACGCAATTTACTGACTAAATTTAAAAAAATGTCAGTTAGAAATACATGAAATGTACGTTACCATACGTAACGTACATTTCAAATATAAAAATCAATTCTCTTCCACAAGCATACCTTAGACACGCAATATATTGATACTATTTGAACCTGCATATCATAAGAAATGCATCATACAGGTTTCGTATTCAGAAATATATACCAGGTATCAAAATTATATTACATAAAAATTTACTTTAATATATTTTTTTCCTCAGCAGAGACGTTTCTTTTCATTAATTTTGGGATTTAGCCGACCTCCAACCTTTGAAACTTTCCTTTGTGTACACATTCGAGTGTGTGGCAGTATTAGAATACATGAAAATTCGTTCGAGATTCACTTAATTCGAATTTCATGGTAACGTACATTTCAGGCACGTACATTTCAAATGATCACTTTTCATAAAAAAATAATTTTAAATTGTGTTAAGCAAAACGTCTTTGCCAGTTTACAGGATACAAGGGGTTGCTTATTCAGAGTCTTCTCATATTTTCTACTTAATATGTATTCTTAATGGAAGAATTTAGGTAACGTACATTTCTTTCTTATCTCTACGATTGAAAATGTCTTTCATTCCGGAAACATATTTACAAAAGTTGCTCAAGTTGTTCAATTTCATGTTACATTATCTAAGTAGGAGTAATTAATCCTTTGAAATTTCAAATTTAGCCCATCAATAAATAAAGGAGAACAAAACTATCAGGTGTATAATCTTTGTGTTTGCTTGTAATGTGGTTAGAATAGAATTAAGCGACAGGGACATTGCACAATATAAATTATTTATTATCACAAAGTAAATGTATTTATTGTTATGAAAAGAAATATATATGATACAAGGTTTAACTCATCAGAAAATTTTTACTTGAGAATCAAAACTATATATTACACAGAGGGGATTCAGAATAATATTTGCCTCGGCGACAGTAACGTACATTTCAAATAGGCTACTATTTTTGAATTTGGAACTCCTTAAATACCCTTTCAGATCGATAATTATATGAATTCTTATTAATTGTTATATGACTATTTATAATGTTGATTTAAAAATTACATCAGTGGTATTTCTTTTAAATGAAAATGAGGCGACATTATTTGTGCCTATATATTGAGAATGGGTGATTGTGCAATATGTTCAGCAAAATTTTATAGAATAAAAGTGTAAATAATAAAGTGTTGGATGAGGAAGAGGATATGTTGGATGTTGATGAAAGTGAAATACATGTATTAGAAATCGTCATGATTTAACATATGAGGTAAGGATAATATGAATTCAATTTGTAAAGAGTATATTAATACATTATGTTACAGCATTTTATGGCCCTGTTATTGAAGATAAGACATTAAATACCGTAAAACGGGTAATTTTTACTGCTCAAAATTTTCACAATTTCCGGTTAAATAGTTTCAATTTTTACGCCTTATTTGTTTTTATTTACGAACTGAAAGCGTCCGTAATGATTAAAAATGATCGGACGATTGTAAGCTTATACTCTCTACGTTTTCATACATGACACACCGATGTAAAAAATGCTTTTACCGCGAGAACGATTTGCTTTTTTTCACTTACCTTATATCATACATGTATGCCCTTCATTAATTTCTTTGTTAAGATAACTGCTAGGGTAAGAATGCATTCCCAGTCTCAAAGGCCAAGTTGATAAACCTCTTGTGCATCATTCTGGTAATGTTATCAATCTTCAGTTGCTTTTTTTTTCAACGTTGCAGCAGCTGTCTAAGGAAATATGCCCGAACGTTTTTCAATTTGCATTGAAACGGAAAACTATTGTTTTATGTTTTTGGAAATGAAAACATTTTTCTCCAACTTCATAGAGAAAGAAACAAAGTTTATCTCGTCCAACCATTTTTTTAATGACATACTCTAAAGCTAATTTTTCTCAATAAACCATAAAATCTCAGTTTTAACACAAAACACAAAAGTTTTGAAACAATGTTTCGATTCCTTTTTTGCCAATCGTTATTTAAATTTTCTACAGAACCATACAGAAGCGACAGGTCCATTGAATTTCAAAACGGCTATAGTATAGCTCTTGCTTAAAAGACAGGGACTTGACAAAAAGGAGTTCAAATATAATAGACCTGTTTCAAATTTTTCCTTTCATGAATTAACTCTTAGTTATCTTGTTGAAGTCAACAATTTGCGGCAGATTCAACATTAGCTTGGGAATTCTTACTCCAGTTTACTAGGGCGATTGCATTGCTACACCACAAAATGAAATAAATTGGCATTTTAACATTTTATGTTAAAACCTTTAGCATCGATTGATCGCATATTGTTAAATGTCCCTTTCGAGAATTTTTCACTCATATGGAGACGTCATCGTATGCCGGTGAAGGGCTTCAAATTTTGACCTTTACTTGGCATTCAGGGCCGCCATTGAGCAGTGAGGGATCTTTATCGTGCCAATGCCTGCCGCTGACACGGAGCCTCGGTTTTTATGGTCTCATCCGAAGGACCCGCATCTTTCACTTTAAAGTGCCGAGCGCATGGCGAAGGAACAGTTGCTTCCCACTTTAACGACTAGGTCAGTCGCGGCCAACTGAGCTACTGTGAACGGTCCTTTAGCGTCGAAATCAACGCAAAATGTAATAATTCTAAAATTCACCTCTTATATTTTGTTTTGAGATCTAAGCAATTAAACTGTTATAACGTAATTAAATTTTTTATGCGACCGCATCTAAAGATCCGAGGACGTATATTGTTTTAGTACTGTCAGTCTGTTTGTCTGTAAACATTAACCTTCGCCATAACATTTGAACCATGAAAGACAGATACAATGTACTTCATATTTAGTATGTCTACTAATGAAGTTTTTTCAAACGAAACCATGGTCAATGATCTTGTGACCTTGACTGTGACCTATATGCTTAATATAAGCTGTTTTTTTCACCTTTTCAATTACTTTTGGACCATAAAAGATAGAAACATCATATTTGCTATACATTAAATACTCATTAAGTTTTTTAAAATGACACCATCAAATGATTTTGTGAGCTTGACTGTGTCTTATATGCTAAAAATAGCTTCTTTGAACTGTAAAGACTTCATATTTGATATGCATACTTCAGTAATCAAGATCTTTCAAATGACACCAAGATCAATGACCTTGTGACCTAAATGCTAAATATGTTCTTTTCAATTTGTTGCCGCCAGGCGCATAGTATTTCACAAACACAAATTTTATTGTAGACTATTACAATTTTTGTTATTACCTTTTGCGTTGATCTCGACCAAAAAAGTAATAATCCAAAAGATGTTGTTTATTTTACATTTTGCGTTGATATCGACGCAAAACGTAATAGTCCCAGTTTACAATGTAATACATATGGCGTTGTTATTAAGTTTCGCGATGTTAAACTGCTTTTCCAAAGCTCCTCTCCCGCCAGGAAAACCGACCCAAATCAAAATACACCGAACCCTTCATATATTATTGATAATGTCTGATTAACACAAGTCAAAACATAAAAATTCGGAGTTTCAAAGTTTTTATTCAATGAAATGTTTTATAATCTCAACGAAAGGTTATTTAATGACATTTATTTAGGTTGCAAATTGGTGCATTTTAGGGTATCAGAAAAACATATCTGAACACTGCTTGATAATCAGAGAGAAATTGTCAACAAGAGGCCCACGGGCCTTACAGGTTACCTGAGCATCATGCCTTTGAAGACCAGGATACCAAACTTTAGGAACAAATCCTAAAACTGAACACCAGAATCTGCACAATCAATACAAGCCTAAAAAACCACTCACCATCCTTCACATCAGACATTTATAAAACATCTAAAGTCAAGAGTGGTATCGAAAGGACATCAAAACTAAGGAAATATTATATCTTCAATCTACTAGCAGACGGCATCCTCCCAGAGAAACTTGTAGCAAAAGTTTGGTTGAAAAAGATCTCGGACCAAACTAAGAGATTGCTGGCAAAACTAGCAACCAACACATTTGGGTCACCTCGCATTAGCACAAAGATAGAAGCTCGGGCATTCATTTCAGTCAGTGTGGGATACCGCTCTATACTGCTCAGGTAAATGTGGAATACCGCGCTTAACCTACCATGAATGCTTTGACTTTATTGACCTTCGTTCTGATGTTAGGTATACCAAATTGGAACAACTGAACGTGGTATCACCAGCAAATACTACATGCCACATTGAACCCAAAAATGCTGAGTACAGACAGGAGACCGCTAACTACGGGAAAGAGCAAAGTAATTTTCCTGCTCATCATTCTTCTGTCTGGAGACATAGAACCGAACCCAAGACCCAGAACTTCACAAAAATCAATCTACCCTTGCGGAGTATGTGAACACCCGGTCACATGGAATTTTAATGAAGTGTGTTGCGATGGATGTGACACCTGGCAGCATAAATCATGCATTGAGCTTTGTACATATGACTGTGAGCTATTAGAAAGATCAAACGTACAATGGTTATGTTGCAAATGTGACAGTATAAACGTAACGACTTTCACCTTCCGTAGTTACGTGACCTGTCCACAAAATATGCCAAACTAAAGTTTTTGTTTTCCCAGCGCATCAACTGCGATGTAAACAATTCCTTTAATGTGGCTGACGGTATCTGGTTTTGCAGGGTCCCAATATCTCCTCTTTTGATTGCTGCACTCAGCGTACACAGCATCTAAGGAGTATGTCTTGTCGATCTTTCCATTAGCCACTTTCCTGAATTTTCGTGGCTCAATTTTAAAATAATAGAAATTATTATTGCAAATCTACTTTCAAACGCCGTTTTCCGATGTTTTTTAACACTTAGTGTTCTGTAATGACTTCCTTTATTAAAGAAAACCAACAAGACGACTAAAGCATCGATTCCACCATGTGTTGCTATTAATTAAAGGTATTGTTGGTATTTCCCATTTGTTAGTTAAAGGATATGGATGAAGTTGTAAGTACATTATTTTCACACTGAATTTAACCACGGATATTCCCGTTTTTTCTCGATCAAGACAAGGAGCACACGGCGGATGTGACTGGTCAGCAGAGGATGCTTACTCCTCCATGGCACCTGATCCCACCTCTGATGTTTCGGAGGTCCGTGTTTGCTATTCTCTTATTTTGTATATTTGTTTAATGGACGTTGAGATTGAATACTGTTTGTTATTTCCATATCCTTCTTACCACTGATTCGGCACAGTCCAGTGTAGTTTTTGCCTGCAAAAACGACTTCTTCTTTCGTCCGAGAGACTGTTGTTTTCTTTGAAACAACGCAACGTTTGTTCCCTTCTTTATTTAGTCGTCTTGTTACAGCCCTGAAGGACACACCAAACCCATTGTTTAATGGACGTTGAGAATGAATACTGTTCGTGATTTCCATATCCTTCCTAAACGCCGCCTGATCCAACCTTAAATGTTTCGGGGTGTTGTATAGTAGTTTTCCCCCATAGTAGCTTTTCCCCCCGGAAAACTGGCTATATAGTAGTTTTTCCCCCTAGGGAGAAAAGCTACTACATAGCAGATTTTCCCCCATAGTAGAGTTTCCCCTTAACGTTTTTGGTTTAGATTTTTGAAAATTGTTTATGGAAAGCTAATTAGGTTTTAAATCGATGTTTTGAACAGTGACTGAAGTACGTTACATATATGTACTTGCATAAATTAATGAACGAAAAAGTGTTTATTGTCAACTGTATAAACGTAAAGAATTTATCATACGGGCAATTCATCGAATTACTTGGATACTATATTTAAAACTTAAATTATACAACGTACATGAATTATATATTTCAAATACATGTATACACGTGCTATGAATTTATGGACTTTTTTTCCCCTTTTTTAACTAAATTTAATTTTTTATGTGAAACAAAATCTTGAATTTAACCACGGATATTCCCGTTTTTTCTCGATCAAGACAAGGAGCACACGGCGGATGTGACTGGTCAGCAGAGGATGCTTACTCCTCCATGGCACCTGATCCCACCCCTGATGTTTCGGAAGTTCGCATTTGCTCTGCTCTTATTTGTTTATTGTTTAATGGACGTTGAGATTGAATACTGTTTGTAATTTCCATATCCTTCTCATGGAGGAAACTAAAGTATTTGAAAATGGAGAGCTCAAAAAACGGATCCTCTTGGAATTATGAACTGCCAGGCCTAGATTTTATGGAAAACAGTAACACGGAGGACATTCTTGCCCGAGCTGTCCAACTGGCCGATGTCCCACTCGATCCAAATTTCTAATTTCCACTATGTAGACTCTGACGTTTCAATCAGTGTTTCCCAACAACATCACAATGATCCCTTTAACGCTACACAAACCCTTCAACCAACAGCTGATTCATCTGGAGTTAATGTAAATATTCAAATCAACAGGGGTCTAATGCCTTTCCACCAATTAACAGGATATTTCAATAATTGTCCAAAGTTCTGACTATTACAGGAGTTTTGCCAAATTGAGAGAGAAAGAGATTGCAGAGGATTTCGGATTTGGAGGAGTTCTTCGAAATCTTCTTACAGACTATTGGACAAGTTTCTATGAGCTCTGTACCCTTGGAAGAAGGATATGGAAATAACGAACAGTATTCAATCTCAACGTCCATTAAACAAATATACAAAATAAGAGCAGAGCAAACACGGACCCCCGAAACATCAGAGGTGGGATCCCAAGATATTCAAAACTCTCCTGATGTCTTTATCTCCTTAAGATTTCATTTCAGCTGCCACTTGGATTACTTTTTTCCCACGTTTCTGACATTCCAGTAATTTTTCGGTTACAAAACTTCTTCTCTTGGTTGAAAACCTTTTGACTTTTCTTACCTCTTTCAAAGCCCAGCCCATCATAATAAATTGTACACTTTCTGAAGTACATGCAATGTCAACAAAATTTTTCTTTATTACAACGACATTCCTGCACAAACCCGCCCATTGTTTCCTAATACTGTCATACACAGATTCAAGTATGAATTCATGAAGACCAGCTAATACGCCATTTCTAAGGCCGCATAGGAACGTAGCATACGTTAAGGCATCCTGATTCTGGACATGGCACCTGATCCCACCTCTGATGTTTCGGAGGTCCGTGTTTGCTCTGCTCTTGTTTTGTATATTTGTTTAATGGACGTTGAGATTGAATACTGTTCGTTATTTCCATATCCTTATTTTAACCACCGAACATGTATCTCTGCTGGTGGACAATTTGTCCCCGAGGATACTTGTCGTTCGGTACTTATTCATACATGAGTACAAATAATAACGAAATGATACTGGCAGGCGCGTCGCCCAGTATAAAAAGGCGTCACTCCTTTGAGTCTATAAGGGACACAGATTCAAGGAGTTCATTTGGTGTCCCTCGGATTATCCTCAGGGATATTAAACATATGTCATATGTGCAGTCTTCAGATTCCCAGTTTTGGTATAAAACCAATACATCATATACCAAATTGAAAGAGTGTAAAGTTTCTATTACAAATATATTGGATGATTCCTTTTGCGATCCAATGTCTTCGGTTTCAAAATGTTCTGTACGAAACTGTAAAACCTGTGACATTTTGATAACTGACACTTCTTTCACCAGTAATCTTACTGGACAGAGCTTCTATACCAAAACTTGGGAAAATCTGAACTGCAAATCTTCTAATGTTGTCTATGGAATAGAATGTAATCTGTGTGGACTTATTTATGTCGGTGAAACCAAGGGATCGCTTAACAAAAGAATATCAGGTCATCGATTTCAAATAAATCATGGTGGTCAGCAGCTTTTATATAAACATTTTAATTCACCTGATCATTCTATTTTATCAATGAAAGTTAGAATTCTGGAAAAGATTTATCACCACACAAATAGTCCATCTTTGAGTACACCTTTCCGTAGACAACGTGAAGAAGTTTGGATTAGGAAACTAGGGACAGCCTTTCCCTATGGATGTAATGACAATGTCGATAGTGTAGGAAATCTAACAAGCCCACAGTGTAATAATGTAAATGTGATGGGACTTTTTAACAATACTCAGAGACGTAAGCGTAGTCATGGACATCGTTCGTACAATAAACCTGCAATACACGACGTCTCTTTTGATTCATTACTACCTTATGTAAATCAACAGTTAGGTCTACATCATATTCGAACCAAACTTTACTCTTACTTTGAACATTTTCAGCTTCTTCTCTGCAACCACTGAACCAATTTCAACCAAATTTGGCACAAAGCATCTATGGGTAAAGGGGAACAAAAATTGTGAATTTCATGATCCCTGCCCCCCTGGGGCCTGAGGGGTGGGGCCAAAACCACTAAAATTAATGCAATCTTTAAAATCTTCTTCTTTACTCCTGGACATCAAGCAGTCAAACTATTTGCATGATTGTAATCAGCATTGAGTCCTCTACCAAAATTGTGAAATTCATGGCCCTGGGGTCAGGGGTTCTAGTGCTAGGGCGGGGCTAAATAAGTATATAGTGAAAATGCATTATTTCTTTGAAAATCTTCTTCTCTGCTCCTGGGTATTAAATAAACCAACTAAGTACATAGTTATGATGAGCAAGAGTGCCTTTATCAAATTTGTGAATTTTATGGCCCCAGGGTCAGGGGTTCTGGTGTAAGGGTGGGACTCTATTGATTATATAGTATAATACATGAATTCTTTGAAAATCGTCTTATCTGCTCCTGGGTATTAAATAAACCAACTAAGTACATGGTTATGATGAGCAAGAGTGCCTCTACCAAAATTATGAATTTCATGGCCCCAGGGTTAAGGGTTCTGGTGTTAGGGTGGGGGGGGGGGGCTCTATTGATTGTATAGTGAAATTACATGAATTCTATGAAAATCTTCTTCTCTGCTCCTGGGTATTAAATAAACTAACTAAGTACATAGTTATGTTGAGCAAGAGTGCCTCTACCTAAATTAAGAATTTTATGGCCCCAGGGTCAAGGGTTCTGGTGTTTGGGGGGGGGGGCTCTATTGATTATATAGTGAAATTACATTTCTTTGAAAATATTCTTCTCTGCTCCTAGGTATTAAATAAACTAACTAAGTGCATAGTTATGATGACCAAGAGTGTCTTTACAAAAACTGTGAATTTTATGGCCCCAGCATCAATGGTTCTGGTGTTGGGGGGGGGCTCTTTTGATTATAAAGTGAAAATACATGAATTCTTTGAATATCTTCTTCTCTCCTCCTAGGTATTATACAAACTAACTAAGTGCATAGTTATGATAAGCAAGTGTGCCTCAACCAAAATTGTGAATTTTATGGCCCTATCATCAAGAGTTCTGGTTTTGGGAGGGGAGCTCTATTGGTTATGTAGTGAAATTACATGAATTCTTTGAAAATCTTCTTCTCTGCTCCTACGCATTAAATAAACTAACTAAGTGCATAGTTATGATGAGCAAGAGTGCCTCTATAAAAATTGTGAATTTTATGGCCCAAGGGTCAGGGGTTCTGGTGTTAGGGTGGGGCTCTATTTATTAAAGAGTGAAAATACATTAAATCTTTGAAAAAAATTTTCTCTGTCTGTGGATATAAAGCAGATGAACTACCTATATAGTTATGATGAGCAAGGGCCCTAATCTTGCAGAATTGGGAATTTCAAGGCCAAAGGGTCAGGGGTGGGGGTGGGGGCTCTACTTATATACTGGAAATGAATTAATTGTTTGAAATCTGGTTCTTTGTATTTATAAAACATTTATTTACTTTTTGATAGGCAATTTTAAAGGTGCCTTTAAAAAAATTGTGCAACCTAGGGTCAGGGGTTCATGTCAGAGTGTTAGGGGCACTACTGATTATTGATGAATATTACTGATTAGTTTGAGTGCATTTTTGTTCCCCTACCCTGCATATGAGAATTCAGTAACCTAGCTAAGCGACTGCTTAGGTTATTGTTATGATGATCAATGGTGCTCTTTTAAAATTGTGAATGCCATATAGCATCTGGCTTAAAACATGTTACTGAATAGAATTCAATACACTGTAACTGGTAAGTTGTTGCATAATGCTCAGTTGACCTATAAGGCCCGTGGGCCTCTTGTTACATAGATGTTCCCCTATATCGGAAGAGTAGTATTTACACACGCATTACTTGTTCGAGAAGCTTAAAAGTTTAAAATACTAGTTCATAAAAGGACATGTTAAAAAAACTGATAAATTGTTTGTAATCTAACACATCTTAATTTTGCCAATATGACATAGTAATAGGTCATATCATTCTACCAAATGGAGATATAGAACAAGCATACGATAGTGGTGGCATAATCAGAGACATGTTAACGGAATTTTGGGATTATTTTTATGAGCAGTGTACAACTGGCAGTGAGCTAAAAGATAAGACGAAGACCCCAAAACCTCAAGAAGTATGATCCAATTTTTAATACTGTTTATTGTGTTATCATTTTCCTGTAACATTTGTTTTATCGTGCAAATCCCTTTGTATCCTTCAAAATCGTTTCCAAGCGATTCTGCAATTTTCTGCTTCATTACGAGTATATGGATGGTATTCTAACTGTGGTGAGTGTATCAAACTATCAATACCCGTATGTCGTTTGTGGAGTGTAGAAGTGTTTATACAAGAAGGTCAGCACATGGCATGTTAAAAACAATTGCGGCAATGTGTACAAGGGGGCCGCTAAGGTGCTATATGAAATACATTATATTTTACCGAGGCCGCTCATGTACATAAGAATGGATAGGATCTATGTTTAGCAATATTCAATTGACATACTCTAAAATTGTTACATCTCCCTTTTTTGAAGAAACAAAAAAATCCTGTCAGTAACCTAAACACTTAAACAAGAATGAGATCACATGATTGATTGTATATTGTTTCACATGCCTCTTGAGAATTTTTCACTCATATGGAGACGTCACCGATGCCGGTGAAGGGCTTCAAATTTAGACTTATACTCGGCACTCGGGGCTATTGAGCAGTGAGGGTTGTTTATCGTGCCAACGCCTACCGTGACACGGGACCTACGTTTTATCCGAAAGACCCGTGGCTTTCACTTCTGGTGCCGAGCGCTTGGCGAAGGAACAGTCGCTACCCAAGTTTGCGTCTTAGGTACAATATATGACACAGCGCCGCGATCGAGAATCAAACCCAGGCCTCCCGATCACGAAGAGAATGAGATCAAAGTACATGCACTTTCGAACACAACAATATTACAAACTGACTAGTCTGTGAAAATAATACTGAAACAGTTCCTTACAAATAATACACAGCATGCACATAGTTCTCTAAATATTGTGGCGTCTTCACAATGCGTCCGGAACGAGTGGATCGCGGTTCATCGGGCTTCGGTGGCACATCACCGCTAGGAACGACTAACGGTTTGTGCGGTAGGGGTCGATCAGGAACTAGGTCTCGGGCAGTCCCACTCATCCCAGTCTGTCTGGAATTATCACCCGACTGTTCGTTCGGAGTTGCGTAGTCTCTCACACGTGGCCTTCAGGTGAGAGCGATTTCTCCTTTTTTCCACTCCTTTTCCCTTAGTTGTGTTTGGCTTCATGCGCACTGTGTCGCTATGACGTAACTCTCGCAAATCTTTTGCTGTGCAGTTGTTATAGCGAGCTTGTCTGTCCTTTTCCTTCCTCATTTTCTTGATGTTATCTTTTTTACCACATGGTGATAGCAATGTTTTCTTCAGCGGCATTAATGTTTTTGTTCTAAGGTTCATTAAACGCTGGCTTGGACTTTCTCCGATTCCTTGTGTTGGCGTATTTCTAAAGTAAAGTACCGCAAGCCATGGGTCTTGTCCACTGTGCTTAGCTTTTCTCATAAGCTACTTTGCGGATTTTACGGCATTTTCCGCTTTTCCATTCGACTTAAGATATGTCGGACTGAATGTTTAATTCCCACTTGACTTTGAAGTTTTCAAATTGCAAGGAGGTAAATGAAGGATATGGAAATAACGAACAGTATTCAATCTCAACGTCCATTAAACAAATATTAAAAATAAGAGCAGAGCAAACACGGACCTCCGAAACATCAGAGGTGGGATCAGGTGCCATGGAGGAGTGAGCATCCCCTGCCGACCGGTAAATTGTATACCATCATCACTAATAACTTTGTCCGGAATTCCGTTTCTAGCAAAGTGCTGTTTTAACTTGCTGAAAACAGAATCTGAGGTGGTAGACTCCAGCCTGTCAACTTCGAAGAAATTGCTGTAGTAATCTTCTGAGATACATAAAAGGTATTGGTCATCACTAACAGGTGATTGGAAGAGATCTAATACAGACCACGAGCGGTTTGGAATTTCAAGTGAGATGAGAGTTTCTCTTTGCTGTGAGGGCTCATAAGTTTTGTCAGTACACACACTCTCGAGCCCTATGAAGGCATCCTTCAGCTCCAATATGTGATTGATGAAGCTTTCCTATAACCTCAGCACGTAATGCTTTCGGTATTACGCAACGGGTTACACGGTACAAAATACCATCTTGGACGGACAGTTCGTCTCGCACATGAAAATATGGATGCATTTCCACTGGCGAACTTTCCTTGTTCTTTGGCCATGCTTCTAGAATAGTCTACTTAAGTAAATCATGCGTTCTGTCACTGGTCTGCTGTATCTTCAACATCCTTGCTTGCGAAATAGGTAAGTATTCTACCATGTTGATATTTTCAGCTACTTTGAATACTTCCTTGGTGAAAAGTTCTGTAGTCTGTTTCTTGGGATGCGCTCTGGACAGTGCATCCGCCACATACATTTCTTTGCCAGGCTTGTACGTGATCTCAATGTTATATTTCTGGAGTCGTAAGAACATACGTTTTAGACGCTTTGGAGCAGAAGATAATGGTTTCTTGTGTATAATTTCAAAGGGTTTGTGGTCGTTCTCCACAAGTACCTTGCGGCCGTAGGTAGATTGGTTGAATCGCTCCATTCCGAATACGACAGCCAACAGCTCCTTCTCAATATGCGCATAATGTTGTGCAGTAGGTGTCAATGCTCTGCTGGCATAAGCGACTGGTCGTCCCTTCTGTAAGAGGGATGCGCCAAGTTCTGTGCTCGATGCGTCACACTGTAGTGTAATCATGTCCAATGCATAGGGGTTACTTTAAGGGGTTTACAAGAGATTTTAAAAAAGAAATTTGTGTCAGCTAATGAGACCATTATTGTTTAACACCTTCTTATTAATATTTTTCATGAAGGCAAATACCTGATAATTTTACGAAGGAGCGTACACGTATTTTTAATATACCAAAAATCGCTTTTTTGGGGGATTGTGTAATTCTTTTTAAAAAAATCAAATAAAGGATGTATTCGCTTCGACGAAAAAAAATGACCTATAGGAGAAAACAATTTCCGTGAAAAAGTGACATTTAAATATTAAATCTTTATTTGTTGTTTTCTATCCTATATATGTCTAAAATTTTCAAATTTGTATTTTACACCTAAAAATTTGTGATTTACAACTTGATCATAAACCTCCAACGTTGGCTGAAAGACCATTTTGTCCGTTAAAGCGCTGATTTTTGCATGAAATTTGGCTTCTGAGTCCTTCAGGGCAGGCCTGTCCCTAGCCGATATTAAATTATGATGTAGGGAATGATTTAAGATAGGATTTTTAGGGGCATCCCTGCGCTAGGGTCGAAATTCCCAAAAAACTCCCTAAATAAAGGAAACTTGATTTTGAAAAGCTGCTTCAAATTTATACCATTCATTTTTATAGACGGACTAGCTCAGTTGATATAAGAGTTGGTTTTACACCGGGAAGTGCTTCTTTTTCAATACGCAGGTTCGAGTCAACCTGGCACCACACTTTAAATTTAAAAGACAGTTTAATTTTTTTAAATAGACTTATGTATTTTCCCTTAACTTATCATATATATCATTCACATATGATATACATTCTAAAATCTAAATGTTTTTGAACTCCGATTTCTTTGTTTAAATGATTTCTCGATACGTTTTACTTTCACTCTGCTACTGTTTGATCAACAGTTATGACGTCACGGGTTTGATATGTATCGTGTGATAACTACAGGGCCAAGAAACGACAAAATTCCGTTTAAATTATGCCATTGCATATTTTGATTCATTTTTACAACCTGAAACAAATATTTTGTTTCAGTTTTATATATCGTATTATGCCATTATATATTTTGATTCATTTTTACAACATGAAATTAGATTTGAATTTTTGAAACCAATGTTAGATATCGATTTGGTTGTAACCTTAATATACCTGCGTATAAAGATAGCTGGCATGGAAAAACGAAGCCTCGTGGAGGTATACACAGGAGCAAATTCCCATCTTGAGAAGCTACGCCTAAAATCGTAGTTATTGGCCTCAAATATACAAAGAAGTAAAAGCTGCTGAGCTGGAAAATTTACCAGATAAGGTTCAGCTCTTGTATACAGAAAAGTGATACGAGAAAAAAAAAGAGAAATGGAGGACCAGGTCCAAAAACTTGCGCACCAAAATGAGGGTTAAATTGAAAACGACGAATTAAGAACTCTGGTAATGTCTATTTAAGGAAACGCATCAAGATACACCATGAAAGAACACTCCATCGAGACAAAAAGAAAGATAGGTACATAGGGGCATAACTCTTGTCAAAAATGG
This sequence comes from Saccostrea cuccullata, assembly GCF_032062105.1. Lineage (NCBI taxonomy): Eukaryota > Metazoa > Mollusca > Bivalvia > Ostreida > Ostreidae > Saccostrea > Saccostrea cuccullata. Next base: position 65,963 of record NW_026925255.1, read on the forward strand.
TGGGATCATACCCAATACTGAACTTGACCTAGATATTCATGTGATATATCTGTATAACAAATTATATTTCAGTATGTACAACGGTAAGACGAAAATAAACGGAAACTTAAATTAATTGAAATTTTTCTAAGTCCAAGGGGAATAACACTGTCAAAAATGGTGCAATCAAACCCCAAACAAAACTTGACTTAGATATACATGTGATATACCTGTATACCAAATTTCATTTCAGTATGTGCAATGGTTGCGAAGAGAATGAAGGGAATCTAAGTGGACCGACAGACAGTAGCAAAGCAATATGCCCTCCAATGAAAAAAAGTTTTCAATTTAATTCAGCTAAACTTAATGTGAAAGTTATGCAATGTCCTACATTGTAAAACTAATAAATTTATTAATTTTATGTATATTTTGGTGACTAAAGATGGTAGTGCGGGATTTCTGCCCCCCTCCCCAACCCGCCAGTGCACGTGTGTTATACGATATATCTGTTTACACTTTAAAAAAGGAGAGTTAAAGACTGATAAAAAATACAATGTTCTGAGTAAGATCAGAAGTTTAAGATTTTTATTTTTTAAAAATAGCAATTCAGAAAAAAAAATGCTGCACGACTTATATTTGATTTATTTAATTATCAGATAAAAGTAAACGCCATTGAATTTCGGCACGTGACTTTAATTCACAGTCGCAGTGTTTAGGCTTTGCACGTTTCAAGACTGTCAATCATTTTTCGCTTAAAGTTTTCATTTCAAGATGCAATTCCCAAATCGCTGAGAATTTAATTTATGACAGTTTTCTCTCCCGCCATTTTTAGTTCTTTCGGAAAGCGGAAAATACGTTATGCTCAGATAAAGGCTGAGGATACCCGTGTTCGCATAACGTAATAGTGAATCGACATAATGTAGAAGAGTGCGCACAGTATGACATGAGCTTTTCACATCTGATATGAGATGAAATAGCCTAAGATACATTTATGCTGACAAGAGGCTTAGCATTTTTGACACAATGTAAAGACACAATGACATAACGTAATAACGATTTGTCAAATAGTAAGGGCAAATTCACATCATGAAATTGATTCACGTCGTCATGTAGCATATTGAATGCATAAAGTAGTAAAAGAATTGACCACATGTGACAATTTTTTCAGATAATGTAATGAAATTCTGACATGGTATTATAGCGAATTGATATTGAGTTAAAGATAAATTCACATCATGTAATGAACTACTTGGACCAAATAGGAGAGAGTGCACATAATGTAATAATGAGTTGAAAATATATAAAAACATTTTTACACCACGTAAAATTGTTTTGACTTAATGTCATAAAGAGCTGATATAATGCAATGGAAGATTGGCACAATGTAATTAAAGTACGAGTTAATGTCATAAAGACTAAACATAATGTAATTGAAAGTTGACATAACGCAATAGTAGTGAGTGTAATTGTCATAAGGAGTTTACATAATGTAATGAAAGGTTGACACAATGCAATAGTAGTGTGGACTAATGTCATAAAGAGTTGACATGATATAATGGAAGGTTGACATAATGCAATAGTATTGTGGGTTAATGTCATAAAGAGTTGACATAATGTAATGGAAGGTTGACATAATGCAATAGTATTGTGGGTTAATGTCATAAAGAGTTGACATAATGTAATGTCAGGTTGACATAATGCAATAGTAGTGTGAGTAAATGTCATAAAGTGTTGACATAATGTAATGGAAGGATGACGCAATGCAATCGTTGTGTTCTGCTATAAGGCAGTCACGGCGTTCCATAATTCTTCGATATAACTATACTTGGGTCAACAAGTGGGGGGAGGGGGGCAGCTATCCCTTCAATGGACATTTCCTATAGTAAAGGTAATGTTTGGGGAAGATCGCAGTGATTTTGTTCATTATAAAGTGGGGGGGGGGCACAGACATACTCTCCCCCCCCCCCCGATCGGAAAGGGGGGGGGGGGGGGGGCTAATGCCCCCCCCCCTGTGACTACGCCTATGCTTTGATGACCACCATTGAATGCACTCTGGATCTTTTGAACTACGACCAATTATAAATTTGGCAAAGTTACGGAAATTCATGATTGACTCTCTCTCTCTCTCTGTATTGTCGAATACCCCAAATGATTTAAACAGACTTTTTCATAAGTAATACACATTTTTCCCGAAACATGTCGTATAACCTTGAACGTTTGTGTTGAAAGAAGGAAGGTGTGTCTTGTCTATTTTTGGTATGTCAGGTGATGAACAGCTGACGTCGGTAACGTTATTGTGAAAAAAATCCGTACTTGAACCGAATATGTCAAATTAAACAATGTATAATAATAATAATATACAGTTTATTTGCTGCTAATTTTCCATTGTTTGATATGGACGTCCTTAACCCAGCTGCGTAGTTGTTTTTAATTTCATTTATAAGTTTTAAACAATCAGTAGTCATCCACTTTTTTTTAGGTTTTGCTTTTCTGTGTCGACTTTTTTTTTAAAGAAGTGTACAGTTTGAGCTTTATTGTGCGCTAAAAACTAAATGTTCTCAAAAAGTTATGAAATTGGCTTTAATAATAGTTGAGTTGATGAATATGATAAATCAAAAAAGAATATGGCTCAAAGGGAGGGCCTTTCTGGAAGTATGACGTCATTAATTTGGTATATTTGTAAGTTTAATACAGAAAAGTGACCCATTTCTGTAAGAATGGTCGTAGTCGATTTAGCACCATAGTTTCTGAAAGCATCTTCCACCAGATCACTGTGGTGCTTATGACGGGCTTCAGTTTGAATTATATCATTTCTTATTTCAAACATTGCCTCAAATGGAAACTCACTTTCATTATCCCCAATGTCTGTTGCTTCATCTCGCTATGGAATAAACAACATAAGTTGCTGGTTATCAAATTTTTCACTCTCCTTGCAAATAGCTAATGCTAATGCTATATTTGTGCGGTGTGCGTTAACTTTTTAGAATATGGGCCATAACTCAAGAACCCCTTGGCCAATCAGTGTCAAATTTGTCACAGGGTATCCTTGGCCCAAGGGCTACCATTTATACTAAAATAAGGGTGGGACCCTGAATCAAGGGGAGATTATCAGGAAAACAAAACAAAAAGCACTGGTTGCTAAAACATCTTCTTCTCCAGAACCACCTGGCAGATTTTCACCTAACTTACATACAAGGATCAGGATATGTTGAAAATTAAAAATTGTTCAAGGCATGACCCTGGGGCAAAGGGCGTTGTCTCAAGGTCACTTTAAATTTGACCTCAAGAAGATGGGCGCATTTGGCGGGTGATCTGCAGGAATCATTTGTACGAAACATTTATGGTTTAAATGTCCATGATTTGGTTGGCTGCACATACCTGGTCATATTTCACAAACACGTCCATGGGTTAGTTTTTTAGTTTGAAAGACATATTGTGAAATTGTAACATTAATGTGCATTTTTTCCTAGTAACTATAACACAGTAATGTTTCACAAAAATTAAACCTAAAATTAAATGCATAGATGTATGATACATGAACATGTACATTATTACTTAAAATTGGAGATAAGGATTTAATATCGCTTGAGAACCAATCTGAACCAAAATTTATCTTATTCAAAATTTTAATACATCAGTACATAACGAAACTGATAAAATGGTTTTTTGCCCGAATAAAAAAAAATACGCCCCATGCCAGGCTCGAACCAAAAACTTGTCACTTCGAGTGCACTGAACAGGTAGCCATACTAACTGAGCTATCACCGCTGCTCACGTAAAAATGTTTTTAAAAGGTCAAAGACGCACCAATTTGACGCATTTGGATTTTTTGGGGAAAAGTTTGTTTTTCGTGGTCTCTGGGTCTTCTCTCCATTTTTTAAAAAAGTGTATTCGTTTCTTTGACTTACAATACACACAAATAACGTTCAAAATCATGGACAGAAGACCCAGACATAGAATTTTTTTTAGAAAAATGTGTTTAAAAAAGTACAATTTTGTACCAAATGTCTGATATGGCCAATTTTCAAGTTATTTTTTAGCAAATCAAAGCTCAATTTCGGGAAAATATTTTCCGTTCCTGTTGCACAGGAACCCGATAAAAAAAATGTTGAAATTTCATGTGACATGTCAATAAAATTTTCACTTTTCAAGTACGCCCAGGTTCCTGCCGAATGCCAATCAAAAGCGCCCTCGTTCTTTACAATTAATAAAAATGTTCATATTTTGCTTACTTTAAGGACTAGGATCATCAAATCTTGTAAGTTGATGCATCTTAGGACTTCCTATCATGTTAACTTAAAAGTAGGTCACGGTGACCTACTTTTGAAATTTTGCAGGCATATGCATATGTTTTCAAATTTATTTAAAGGCATATTTTTGATACTTTAAGGCCTATGATCATCAAACTTAGTCAGTTGATGCGTCTTGGGTCCTTAAACAACGTCAACTTAAAAGTAGGTCACCGTGACCTACTTTTTGAACTTTATGACTTATCCTTTTCAAAACATTTAATCCCATTATTTCAGGTACTGAAAGAGTTAGAATCATCAAATATTGTAAGTTGCTGCATCTTGAGACCTAAAAACATATTCAAACAAAAGTAGGTCACTGTGACCTACTTTTAGAATTTTGCAGGCATTTGTTTTCAAATTGTTTAAAAGGCATATTTTGATTACCTTTAAACCTATGATCATCAAATTGGTCAGGAGATGCATCTTGGGAATCTGAAAAATGTCGACCAAAATGTAGGTTACGGTGACCTACTTTCGACATTTTATGGCTATATTTCAGTATTCTCCAGTACTTATTGGCTTAGAATCATCAAACTTTGTCAGTCGATGCATCTTGGGTTTTTGCAGAATGTCGACCAAAAAGTATCTCACAGTGACCTACTTTTTAGGTCACCTGAGTAAACTCAGGTGACCTATTGCTATCCGTATTTCGTCCGTCGTGCGTCATCCGTCGTGTGTTAACATTTGAACATTTTCAGCTTCTTTTCTGCAACCACTGAACCAATTTTAACCAAATTTGGCACAAAGCATCTATGGGTGAAGGGGAACAAAAATTGTGAATTTCATAATCCCTGTCCCCCTGGGGGCTGAGGGGTGGGGCCAAAACCACTAAAATTAATGCAATCTTTAAAAATCTTCTTCTTTACTCCTGGACATCAAGCAGTCAAACTGTTTGCCTGATTGTAATCATCTTTGAGTCCTCTTCCAAAACTGTGAAATTTATGGCCCTGGGGTCAAGGGTTCTAGTGCTAGGGTGGGGCTAAATAAGTATATGGTGAAAATGCATTATTTCTTTGAAAATCTTCTTCTCTGCTCCTGGGTATTAAATAACCCAACTAAATACATAGTTATTGCTTCTACCAAGATTGTGAATTTTATGGCCCCAGGGTCAGGGGTTTGGGTGGGGCTCTATTGATTATATATAGTAAAAATACATGATTTCTTTGAAAATATTCTCTGCCCCTTTGTATTAAATAAACCAACCAAGTGCATAGTTAACAAGAGTGCTTTAACCCAAATTGTGAATTTTATAGCTCTAGAGTCAAGGGTTCTGGTGTTAAGAGGGGGGCTTTATTGATTATATAGTGAAAATGCATAAATTCTTTGAAAATCTTTTCTGTCCCTTTGTATCAAATAAAGTAAGTGCATAGTTATAATGAGCAAGAGTGCCTCAACCAAAAATTGTGAATTTTCTGGCCCCAGGGTCAAGGGTTTGTGTTGGGGGGCTCTGTTGATTATATAGTGAAAATTCATTGTAGTAAGAGGGACAGTGCACAGTCAGTATACAGTCAAGATGACGTCATTGGGTTTTCCAGACCCCACGCACCTAGGTCATAATTGACGTCATAGTCAAGGGGTGAGTACAGTCACAGACGTCACAAAAATGTTATAATAAATACCACATAAAATTACTAGATCTGTGATAACGATGGAAACTCAGGGAAAGCAGTATAAATGGAAAATTGTAGCCTGGAATGCTTTAAAAAGAAATGGTTTTTACAAGAGAGTCAATGGTTTAGCAGAAAAGAGGAATGCATTGCTAATTTTAAGGAAAAAATGAATATGACGTTGCGGACAGCTGGGGATCTGAAGAATACCTGTTGAAACGCCGAGTTATGCCGCGAAAATATTTTCCACACTCCAAATGTTAAAGATTCAACAAGGACAAATATGCCTAAAAAACTTAAATTAAATGACCATGTGCAAATTATTTTAATTCCTTATGAAGAACGGAAAGGAATCTGGATGGAGTATGCCGTAGATAGGGCTCATTTTTAGAGAAGAATTCAACAAACAGAGGATGTTTTATTACCTATGCTTCTTCAGAAATTGAAAACATGTGCACTTAACAATAAAACCCAGAACCCCACCCACATAGATCATAATTGAGGTCACGATCAAGAGGGTAGTACACAGTCAGGGGCAGTATACAGTCAAGGGCAGAACACAGTCAAGGGCAGTACACAGTCAGGGGCAGTACAAAGTCAAGGGCAGTATTCAGTCATAGACCTTCGTGATTAAATCGTATATAAACTTCATCGATTTGAAAGAATTTCACCAGTCCTGAGTAAGTCTCAGAGAGAATACAAGTTGACTTTATTTTCTTTCTTGTGAGATTTTTGCTGTTAACAGAGATGGAGAATAAACATCAAAATCTTATTAAAGCAAACTACTCCATATTGGTGAAGAAGATGATGGCAATTCAAGTTGCGGAACATCTGTATGCTTCTAACATAATTACCGACGAAATGAGGCAACAAATAGAAGCCGAGAAAACCAGTTATGACCAAAACAGAAAACTGATTTGTATCATTTTACGTCGAGGATCGAGGGCTTTTATGGGACTTAGAGTGGCATTAATGAAAGCCAATCAAGCTGATTTATCGAGACTCTTAATGAACAATGACGATGATACGAAGTCTGAATACGAAAAAAAATTAGCCCAAGCAAGATCGTTGGTCATTCCTATCAAAGAAAGACGGGATTCCAGAAACGAATCAAAGACAAACTAAATGAATATTAAAATACTCAGTCCTCAAGATTGAAAGTTTTTAAAGATTGAAAGTCTGAATGTTTTTAAAGATTGAAATCCTAAAAGGTTGAAATCCTAAAAGTATGAATCTCAAGATTTAAATATACATACAGTGGACCTTAAGATATCCGGACGCAAGATATCCGAACGCTTCACCTTTCTGACGATTTTTCTCGTGAACAGATTTTTTCAACGTAATTTTGACTCATTTATCCGGAATTCCGCGTTCCGTATCCGGACGGCTCTTTTTTTTTTACTACAAAATGTATTTTTAAGTTATAAATTGGTTCAGTTATCCGGACGGTAAATTTTAATTTGTACTTCAATTCTTGTCAATATTCACGCCTGAACTGAGTGATACTTGTTATCAAAACACAAGCCGGATTGATTGTTTTTACAAGACGATCACCTGTGACCTGTTATGGATGACTTACGATGATTAGTGTACAGGTTAAGCATGCTAAGTGGATATGGTCATAATATACGAAAGATTGATACACAAATGAAAATAAACAATTCAGTTTTCGAAATAATTCGGGAGTCCGATGTCCGGGGCCAGGAAAAATTGCAGGCGGGCATGTAAAACTTGCTAAATTACATGCCCGGAGGGCATGTGTACATTTTCTGTCGTCATACAATGTTTACTTGTCATTTCGTCCATCGTACCTAAGTCATTCGCAAAACTTGTTATGTGCGCTCTACATTCTCGGTACGACTTGTCAAATAAGCGTCGATCGTAATCATTGAAGTGTTTAGTTTAACCTATTGTATATATAGTTGCTAAATTACGAGACATACATCGATGCCACGTGTAGTCGTGATTGAGGGGCAGTCATGATACCATTTTTGAAATCAGCTACACCGGTCAAAAGACCAGCAAGTGAACCAAAATTGAATTATGAACAAAAACGTGTCAGAAAGTTTCAGCACCAAATGGCAGAAAGACAGACCATGGCTGTTGTATGACTCGGAAAACAATCTGATGTCTTGTGCATGGTGTAAAAAAGAAGGTGTGCAGAGTAAGTTTACATCAGGCTCTAATCATTTCCGAATCGACGCTGTAAAAGACCACGAGGAATAAAAGTGGCAAAAACACTTTACATCAAAGTACCTTTTAAAACCTCACTCAGAAAGTCTGGCATCAAAATGTCTACTGCAACTTAAAAAAGCCGATTATGACAAAATGGCTATCAAATTTAGAACGGCCCATGCTATAGCGAAGCACAACAAAAGTTTTTTGGACTACACATTTATTTGTCAGTTGGACAAGATGAAGGGTCTTAATGTGGGAGAACAGTACCTCAATGACAAGTCTGCAGCTACAATGATACACCACATTGCAGCAGTTACAAGATCAGAAGTATGTGAAAAGTTACGTAACAGTTTGTTTTTTCCCTTACATGTGATGGAGTGACTGACTTTACAGGGGATGAGTTAGAAAACATTTATGTGAGAATTTGTAACAAAGGGGTCGTTCAAGACATGTATTTGCACATTTGGAGTCCCAACTCAACTTCAGCAAGTGATCTACATCTGATGTTCGCGGAAACCTTCCAAAGCCTTGAGATTCATGATGTGTTCAAAGACAAGCTTATTTGTTTTTGTGCAGACGGGGTATCTAACATGCAAGGTACGTCATACCTATTAGTAATTTTAAAACTGATAAGATACATTAAATGATAAATTTAATGATAAGTATTGCCTTATTTGTTTTCCACGATCATGACTTTTAATGAAAGTTAAATGAAAAATCAATAGTCTTATTATTTTTTATAGGCTGTAAATCAGGACTTGGTGCACTGCTGAAGGAGACAAGACCCCATTTAGTTGTTGTGCATTGTCTAGCCCATCGTCTTGAATTGAGTTTCAAAGATGCAATAAAATCGTGCCAACCAAGTCTGTATACCAAATGCATGACATTACTCATAGGACTATTTTACCTTTACCACAAAAGTCCAACACAAAAGAAGGCCCTCCAGCGAAGTTTTGCCTCGTTAGAAGTGAAACAGTTTTGCCTACGAGGGAAGGTGGAACAAGGTGGTTGCCACACACGTACAGGTCAATTACAGTACTGATAAAGGGTAAATTCATGCAGATATTTCAAAATTATAGTCAAAGAACTATATGCGGTATATTGCATATGTTTGACCCCACAAAAGTCAAATTTTGAAAACTTCCTGAAATGTGCTGAATTCAATAAATTGTACGAAAAATATAAGTTAACAGAAAATATTATAGTTCCAGAGCAGTGTATTCACAATATCTGTTTTTATGACGTCACACACTAGTCCGATTTTATATCCATTTTCAGAAAGAGGACAAAATGGACAAAATTTCAACAATTTAAGCTTTAGAATTTATAGAGCGCATGTGTGTTCAGGAACAATATTGACATATTTCATTGATATTATCATTCTACACATTATATCAAAATTTTAATCCTGAACAAACATGCGCTCGGTGACTTTTATTTAAAATATCGACGAAATATGTACATTTTTCTCCAAAATTCATAAAAAAACTGAAATTTACGTCATATTTGTGACGTCATTACGTACATATGACGTCATTACTTATGAAATTATTCAGTGCTTTGAAGTCAGCATATACTCCCCTGTTTAAGGACTTAATCAAATATAACTCCATCAAAGTTTGATTTTGGGGGGCAAATGTTGGTTAATACCGCATATAGTTCTTTATCATCGAAAGTCACATAAACTAAAATCATTTCAGGATATAAAGCTATTCGACAACAACTTGAAAGCAGTAGTCATAGTAATGCAAAGGCCGAGGGATATGCTCGTCTGATCAGTGATGGTCATGTAATTGCACACATCTTAAAATTGAAGGCAATGTAAACAACAAATACCGCATTCACAAAATGACAATCATGAAGGTAATGAGAATTTCTTATAATGACATCATGTGATGTCAGAGTCTAGTCAGTACTAGACGCACCATATGTCACAGTGCAGTTTGACGAACCCGATCTAAATTTTAACAAAATAAATATCTGTGCTCGCCCAAACGGTCACACTGTCAACATATCATTTCCGCTGCACCAAGGTGCAACTTTTTTGCACATGCTGAAAAATTAAACATTTGCGAAAAAAGTGTGATAAAATTGCTTAGTTCAGGTACATAGCTTATAAATTATTTATGATATTTTTATCTCTGATATAATAAATATTGTATTAATCAGGTCCAGCACAATCTCTCTAGTAAGCCTTAATCAAGAGATTGTGCTGGACCTGATTAATACATTATTTATTATATCAGAAATAATTTAACTGGAGGAATGGGGGGGGGGGTGTCAAGCATAATCAAACCTAGTTAGAATATTCTGTGTCTCGGTACAGGCCCTCATCACACTTGGAATTCGTCCCATATACTTGCAACGTAGCAAATCGGAGCGGATCCGCTCCGAAACGATTTGAAGAATATTAAATGATATGCACTGGGAATAACTACCAAAATAATCAAAACAAACCTTCTTGAGATTGCTTATGCCTTTTAACCCAAAAAATAATCCATATAAATACGTAAATCCAATTAATTTTCTCAACGTTTTTCTTTCCATTCAAATGTTTACATTCGGAACTCTCTAGATTGTTCCTAGTAAATGCACTATCGCACTTGTTTCTTTCTGCTACATTACGAATACACGGAACGAATTCTATCGTTAAACCGGGTCCGAAGAACAATATCATTTTAACGATAGAACATTCTATCTAAATCAAACCATGGGAAAATGTTAGCCTCTAAATGGTTGTTTGAACATATAAATAAAATATTATAACTTGTTTTTTGGTGGGCAAGTATATATCAAAGAGAATAATCTGATAATGTCACAATATAAAGGCAGGGGTAAGATTCAGAGAAATCTCAGATTCCTTTGAGGACTGATACAATGAGATTGTATTTGCGATCTAAAATAAAACCAATGCGCACTTACGTTTTTTTAAGGTAAGGATGTTTATTTTCAATTTTTGCCATCTCTAAGGGGTTAAGTCCAAGCGAAATTAATGAAATAGATTATATCTTTCATGCCCGCCTCGGTGAATTCCACTCCTAATTTATCTACGTAATGAGAATCCCAGTCAGACGTGGCCTTCGTGAATATGTCTGAATCAGAACTGGAACTTCCGTTCGACTTATCACTAGTTGGCTGTGAAGACTCCTCACTAGTTGGCTGTGAAGATTCCTCACTAGTTTGCTGTGAAGACTCCTCACTAGTTGGCTGTGAAGACTCCTCAATAGTTGGCTGAGAAGACTCCTCACTAGTTGGCTGTGAAGACTCCTCACTAGTTTGCTGTTAAGACTCCTCACTAGTTGGCTGTGAAGACTCCTCACTAGTTGGTTGTGAAGACTCCTCACTAGTTGGCTGTGAAGACTCCTTACTAGTTGGCTGTGAAGACTCCTCACTAGTTGGCTGTGAAGACTCCTCACTAGTTTGCTGTGAAGACTCCTCACTAGTTGGCTGTGAAGACTCCTCACTAGTTGGCTGAGAAGACTCCTCACTAGTTGGCTGAGAAGACTCCTTACTAGTTGGCTGTGAAGACTCCTCACTAGTTGGCTGAGAAGACTCCTCACTAGTTGGCTGTGAAGACTCCTTACTAGTTGGCTGAGACGACTCCTCACTAGTTGGCTGTGGAGACTCCTCACTAGTTGGCTGAGAAGACTCCTTACTAGTTGGCTGTGAAGACTCCTCACTAGTTGGCTGAGAAGACTCCTTTAAATTCTCTAGTTCTTCCATTGTACTTATGTCTGCATCTCCTCGTGATCCCACACAGTCGCACTTGAAAAGGAGATTTAGGGTGCGTCGATTTACCCAAATGGAACACAAATGGACCCAAATGGACAAATGGAAATCAATTGGACCTAAATGGAATATAAAATATATATATAATATCGTATTTCAAGTTTTTACTTATTTAAAATATAGAAATAATGAAATTAAAACAAAAAGAGAATATTATAATATCATTATTCTTCAATTGTATTTTTAAAAATGTGATTTAATTCGCCCAGCAGGCATTTCAACGTTGATTCAACGTTGAATCAACGTTGCACTTCAACGTTGAATGAACGTTGAATTTTGGATGCATATGAAAGTTTAGGCAACGTTGAGACATTTCGTTGTTTCAACGTCAATTTTCAACGTTGAATAAACGTTGAAAATTGGTTGAATTTTTGGTTGATTTATCGTTGCAAATGAAAGTTGATGCAACGTTGAAGCTTCAACGTTGTTTCAACGTCAAATATCAACATTGAACAAAAGTGAATATTGGTTGAAACTAGGTTGAGATTTGGTTGAAATTTTTTTGATGTACAAGGCCATCCATAAAAAATTGTTTATTTGCGAAAACGCGACCGACTCACCAAAATCCACCCAACTGGATTTATTTATGGGTTCAATTTTTTTTTTTTTTTACATATCCATTTTCTAATTTTTTTTATATTGACACTTTTTTTCGCCCTTGCACCTGTAGACGCCGTTTTTTAAAAATCAGACATGATTCCAAAGAAAAGCAAAAAAAAGCTGAAGGGGGTCTGGGAGTCCTCGCCCAGCGGGGTTTCAAGGGGCAGCGCCCCTGATCAGGGGGTCCAGGGGGCTGAAAATGGTTATTTTAACATTCAAAAGCCCTCTGAGAACTGAAATTGTAGAGCACATATTTAAATTTTGAATGTAAAAAATGAACTTGAAAATGTCTACTTATAGTTCTTTTTTGGAGAAATAAATTAAAATGAGAAACACTGGAGTTATTTATTTTTTAAGGTTTTGACAAATTCACAATATGTCCCAGTCTTACTTTCTTGGCAGCCTGAACAATTAGTTCTTTAGCCTTTCGTTTCTACTGAGTATGCTTAACACGAATATCTAACTGTCTCTTTTTCAAAAATTTTTCATCCTTTTTCTTATCTAGATCAGCTTTATATTCCCTGTTGGAGCTGTTCATATTTTTGCAAAGTATTTTGTCCACACTTTCATGCATATAATCCTTCTTGTGAAAAAACTGAATGGCTGCTTTTCCATCAGCGCTAAGTCTATATTTAATAGTCTGTATGGCACTGTAGGTCTCCAGATTCAATCTTCCAGACTTGTTGTCAATAACATCATTCATGACATTGAAAGATGATTCCATCTGAGGACCATGGAAACAGCTAAGTAAAGCTTGTACAAGTTTTGAGAGGTTAGGATATTTCTGGACAACTTCGTCTTTTCCCCACCAATGATCTATTCTGGTATCTTCTATCTCTGGAAGTGAATTGTCAATATGAAACTGCCTGATTTCTTGGTCATATTCCTCAGCTTCAGCTTCATTGAGTACAGTGGTGGCATATGTAGGAAGCTTCTGCATATATGACAAAGTTTGAGAATGGCCCCTGGTCTCTGGATGGATAGCCCCCAGTGTTTGAAGGAGTTGATTGGTTAAAGGTAACTTATCAGCAAGGGATGCTCACTCCTCCATGGCACCTGATCCCACCTCTGATGTTTCGGAGGTCCGTGTTAGCTCTGCTCTTATTTTGTATATTTGTTTAATGGACGTTGAGATTGAATACTGTTCGTTATTTCCATATCCTTATTATCCTGCAACACCTTACCACACAGTGTGTAGGCATCACCAACCTGAAAGAAACAATGTGTACTTGAATTATTTTAACAGAAATATAGGTTTAAAAAAATATAAGACAAAATAATTAGTACATGTACATTGAATACAAAATATAAATAATTTACTTGTTTCAGAAAGCCTTTGACAACATAATCCTTCTTGGTTGATTTTCTGACAACTGACTGTGCCTTCACCCCAGTTAACGTTTTCTGCCTTGAAATATCTAGTTTCTTCAACCTTCATGATGATTTGGCCCCCTGCACAACATCTGGCTTGATGAAACAACTTAAGAACTCCTTAAACAGTCTAACCTGCAAGAAGAGTTCTCAATAATTTATGCACATTGCAGTTAGAGATAATATAAAAAACAAAACAAGGATTCTTAATTTCTTTGGTAAAAAAACATTTTCAAAATTTTAAGATTACCTGTTCTTCATGTAGCAAGTGAATTAGAGGTTCCTTCATCTCTAAAAGGATCACAAAGCTCTTCAGTAAGGGGAAAACTGATGAGTAGAGTCCCATTATCAATTTTGCAAGCTTCCTTTCATGAAAAAGTTTGTTGACTATCCTCAACTTCCTGTCCCTTCCGTCCTTATTTTTTTTTCAGCAGTTCCTGTAGAGTACAAAGTAGATAATGACCTGATAACATAAGATATAGTAAAGAATTAAATAATTAACATTTCTTAAAACAAAATAAATCAAAATTATATACTTTCAAATAATGTATCTTGAACACAATCCAAATCAAAAAAGGAAAATCAAAATTCCTTTGTTTACCCCCACATTTCAAATGTGAAGCCATTTTAGGCTACAATATCATTAGTGCAACTAGTCTAGTCTTTTATTTGCAATAGAAAACCCGAAAAATTCAAACTTTGAGATCCTTTATTCTTTAACTTGTGAGGAACGTTCCTCTCCCAATTTCAAAAAAACTTAATACAGTCAAACCTGTTTTAAGAGGCCACTCAAGGGAGAATGACAAATTGGCCACATAAGACAAATGGCCACTTATTACAGGTTTCAAACCAATGAGTAAAAATTTTGCGAGTACAGCTGTGTTTACCTTTATTTTATTGAATGTATTTAACTCCACAATTTCAACACATTTAAAAAATGTTGGAAGTTTTTATTTACAATTTTTTTCACATTGATTTTGGAAAGAAATCTGTAATTGTTTTTTGTTTTGTATGGGAAACAGCCATGGAATCAACAATAGCACTAGAAATCATAATATGTTCTAACAGAATAGCATGTCCGTGACTCTGAGCAAAGGCTTTAAGCTTTTCTAAATAAATATTTGCATCGGAGATAGAGAGCGAATTCAGTTCCTCATCACCATCATCATGTTCACAAATTTCCTCATCTGATGAGACTTTTTCCATGTCCAGGATTTGCTGTGCTGGCAGTCCCCAATCTATAGTATCGGTGTCACAAGTATTTATTTCCTGATCTAATTGGACCAATTCACTGAAATCGCATCCAAAAAGTTCACTGCATAATTTCAGAACTGACAACGGGACATCATCATCGTCATCTTCATCCTCACTCTTGTCATCATTCTCATTAGATGTAAAGCTGAACCCCGCTTTTTCGAAACACTTTGTGATAGTGCTTGATTCCACTTCTTGCCAAGCCTGGTTTAGCCAATATATAGTGTCTAATATGTTTATTTGGCGAAGAAGTTCTGTCCCCCCTACTCCTGGCTGTTTTTCCATCTGATTGAGGATGTACTGCATCTGCGCAAGTAATAAAAATATTTTTTTTAATTATAAAAAATAACAGCGTTAATATCATCTTTACAAATTAAAACAGAAACCTACATGTTTTCTCCTAAATTTAAGCTTTGTTGTCTGGATAATGCCCATGTCCATAGGCTGAGTATGTGATGTGTGTTTGCAGGAAAGAATTTGAACTCAATGTTTCTCAACTGTAGTTTGGGATGGGATGGGGCATTATCCATGAACAATATAATTCTTCGGTTTTGTCTTCCCATTTTACGATCCAGTCCTTTTAGCCAATCCTCCATAATTCCACTGTTCATCCACGATTTTTTATTGTAATAGTAAGACACTGGTAAGGTCTCTGGTTTGATTTTTTTAAAGCATGTAGGATTTCTGGATTTGGCAATTAATACAGGTTTAACCTTTTCCCCGCACATAGAGGCGCATAAGGCTACAGTTATTCTGTCTTTTGATTTCTTTCCCCCAGCGCAGTCCTCCCCCTTTACAAACAAAGTTTTACGTGTAGTTTCTCTTAAAAAACAGCCCCGTTTCGTCTATATCAAAAATGTTCTTAGGTTCATAACCTTCACAAATCAGATTCAGTTTTTCTTTCCAGTCATGGACAGTTTCTGTGTTTACATCACCCCTTTCCCCACTCATTAAACCAAAAGAAATGTAATGTCTTTTTCTAAAAGATTCTAGCCATCCATTTGATGCTTTAAATGAATCATTGTTTAGTTGAGATGCGATTGTTTTCGCTTGTTCCTGGAGGAGAGGACCAGTGACACATATCCTGCGTTTTGTAGCATCTTGAAACCAAGTCCAACACAATTCGTTAATTTCTTCGTTCCCTGTAATGTGACGACGTCTTTTTCATTCAGGGTCTACATTTTGTTCCAAATCCTCAAAACTTCGTGTTTTCGTTTCAACAGATTATTAATTTGAGTTTTTCCACACTTTAAAACTTCCCATATTTTTCGCGAAGACAGAACCTGTTTACTAAGTTCAATGTCTTTAGCCTTATCTTTTAAGGAAAAGACTGTTCTCTTCCTGCCCTCCATTTCATTTAATATTTCAATACATTGGTTGATTTTTACTCAGAATACGTCATGTAATAGATCTATGTGTACATATAAACATAATAAGGCGACTGGCCACTTGATAACCTAAGGCGAAATTGTAATTATTGTACTGAGTTTATATCATGAACATATTCAACAACTTTCTTTCATATTAAAGAACTCCAAAAAAAAACACTTGTTAAAAAACATATCATTTAATTAAATCATTAAATCCTGACAGATTTCAAATTACACCCGCAATTATCGGTCATTACTTATAATCAGCTGTTCTTGTTTGGCTTCTCCACGGAGATGTGAGGTCACGTGTCAGACGGAAGTCATGTGACAAAAAAGTCAAAATGGCCGCTGAAAACAGGCATATTGAGCACATGGGACCCCAAAACACTGGCCACTGGCCGCGTTAGACAGGTGGCCGCTTAAAAGAGTTAAAATATAGTGAAAAAATGAACGGGCGGGATTAAAACTGGCCGCTCATGGGGAGTGGCCGCTGATTAAGGGAGGCCGTAACAGCAGGTGCGACATAAATCTTCATCCAAAAAAAAGAGGAACGTTCATCTCCCAGTTTCAAATGAACTCGAAATATACATTTACCTGAATCTTTAACAAATAAACCTAGGAGGAACGTTCCTCTTCCAATTTCAAGTGAACTCGATATACATGAATCTTTCCCCAAAAACCTGTGAGGAACGTTCCTCTCCCAATTTCAAGTGAACTCAATATACATGAATCTAACAAAATAACCTGCGAGGAACGTTCCTCTCCTAATTTCAAGTGAACTCAATATTTACATGAATCTCTAACAAAAAAAACCTGCAAGGAACGTTCCTCTCCCAATTTCAAGTGAACTCAATTTTTACATGAATCTTTAACAACAAAACCTACGAGGAACGTTCCTCTTCCAATTCATGTGAACTCAATATATACATGAATCTTAAACAAAAAAAGATGCAGGAACGTTCCTCTCCCAATTGCATGTGAACTCAATATATTCATGAATCTTTAACAAAAAAAATCTGCAAGGAACGTTCCTCTCCCAATCTCAAGTGAACTCAATATATACATAAATCTTTAACAAAAAAAACTTGCGAGAACGTTCCTCTGCCAATTTCAAGTGAACTCAATATAAACATGAATCTTTAACAAAAAAACCTGCGAAGAACATTCCTCTCCCAATTTCAAGTGAGCTCAATATATACATGAATCTTTAACACAAAAACCTGCGAGGAACGTTCCTCTCCCAATTTCAAGTGAACTCAATATATACATGAATCTTTAACAAAAAAAGATGCGAGGAACGTTCCTCTCCCAATTTCAAGTGAACTCAATATATACATGAATCTTTAACAAAAAAATCTGCGAGGAACGTTCCGCTCCCAATTTCAAGTGAACTCAATATATACAAGAATCTTTAACAAAAAAACCTGCGAGGAACGTTCCTCTCCCAATTTCAAGTGAACTCAACATATACATGAATCTTAAACAAAAAAAGATGCGAGGAACGTTCCTCTCCCAATTTCAACTGAACTCAATATGTACATGAATCTTTAACAAAAAAAACTTGCGAGGAACGTTCCTCTCCCAATTTCAAGTGAACTCAATATATACATGAATCTTTAACACAAAAACCTGCGAGGAACGTTCCTCTCCCAATTTCAAGTGAACTCAATATATACATGAATCTTTAAGGTTTCGTCAAAGGCCATCATGTCCAAAATTTTATTTTTACAAAAGCCTCAAAAGTATGTAAGGTATAAAGTTAAAACTTTTACAGTTTATAAATTATTTATTGGTTAACAGATAGAAAGTATCAATTGATAAAAAGAATACTTGGAATAATATTAATTGAGTTAAATTCTTCTTAAAAATGCATATAATTTCAAAAAAATACACCTAATTAACTCTATGCTTTTAGTGAAAACCAACATTGCAGAAACAAAATATGTTTATCAATGAAGGGCAAGTTGGACTTGGATAGCCTCTGGAAAGTTGTGTTCCTTGTTTATTTTGTCCAATTGTTAAGACTTGAAAGTGAGAGTACACTGCAAATGGCGGATTCTATAGGGATCTTGTCTTTATACATGTCATGCTTTCAATAACAGGCTTTCAGAGACCATTCATGTCCAACTTGCCCTTCAATGATAAACATAAATTATATCTACAATGTTGGTTTTCACAAAAAGGACAGAATAAAGCAGGTGCATTTCTTTTTAAAATATGCACATTTTCTGATACAATTTATCTTTAAAAATATCTTTATAAAAATATTGGTTATCATGTAATACTTTTTATCTATTAATCAGTGATATATTTACGAAATGTAAAAGTTTTGACTTCATACAACAGATAATTTTGGAGCAATTGTAAAAATAATTTTTTTAGACATGTTGACCTTCGACGAAACCTTAACAAAAAAACCTGCGAGGAACGTTCCTCTCCCAATTTCAAGTGAACTCAATATATACATGAATCTTTAGCAAAAAAACTGTGAGGAACGTTCCTCTCCCAATTTTAAGTGAACTCAATATATGCATGAATCTGTAACCAAAAAAAAACTTGAGAGGAACGTTCCTCGCCCAATTTCAAGTGAACTCAATATATGCATGAATCTGTAACAAAAAAATCTTGAGAGGAACGTTCCTCTCCCAATTTCAAATGCGTTAATGGATAAACACAAATAACAAAAAATAAATATGACAAATTGACACTGAATGTGTTATTCATCAAATTTCATTTCTTTGCATGACATATACAAAGTACAATTCATTTATAAGATGGACTTTAAATACTTCACATGGATGTCAATCCAGTAATTGCTTCACATGGATGTCAATCCAGTAATTGTTTGTATAAAACATTGTTCGTTCTTCTCAAAGCTATAAGCAAATGGTATTGTAAATTAGTGCAAGAAATGTTAGATTACAAAATACAAGTTAATAAAAAAACACATTACAGATTGCACTGGCATGTCATAATGAAACTAGTTCTAATGGTAGTGGAGACCAATACTGATGTACCCAATACTATTGTCACTACTTATTTGTGGGTTATTTACATAGATTTCTTATGTCTTAATTTTTAAATATTTTCTTTAGCTTATCTACAATTTAGCCAGGCAAGATTTTATTGCTGATAAACTTAAAGCTACATGCCACCCTATTCCTAGGGATGCTATCTGGAGCACAGCCTTCAAAGTCTGGATTGGGTATCCAACTGGTGGTGTAGCTCCCCTGCAGCCATGACACTTTGATCTTTGCTTTGGCAACTTCATTTGTCAAGGCCAACCATGGTTCTCCATCCACAACATCTTTTTGGCGAATTGGTGTAATTGCCACAACCCTGCCTACGTCTAGGTCCTCCTGTCCCTTTTTAAAACTCCATTCATCAGTGGCTGGTTTTTTCATCACTGGTAAAGTGTCTTCTATGACATCCACTGCTTTTTAAATGAAAAAAATACAATATAAGGCATTCTTTTATTTAAAAAAAAACTTGAGTTCTTTATTATTGTCCAAACCTGTCGGAGGAGATCATTTGCTGAACAATATAAAATCTGCACTACTTCAAACGCTTTGATTTAAGTTTTTCTGACACAGTTATTATTGAAATTTTTAACATTTTTTGGGGGGTGGGGGTTATATTTAAATGTAAAACATGATTCCCAGGAGCCATGCTTTGTACAATTCAGAATCTACACTACCCCAGGAAGGTTCATCTTTCCTGACCCAGTCTTCCCCTTATGTTTGAATGTTAAACTTGTATTCGCTATTTTGACTATATTGACTTGGGGGTCACATTTGTCACATTTTGAACAATTTAGGGTGCATATTACCTCATGAGTTTCAATATGAGTAACAAGAGGATCATTTTAAAAAACAATGTCCTTATAAATTATATTCCCCTTTGAACTCTCTTTTTAGGCCTGCATAATGTTACCCTTAGGGCCATGATTTAAATATTTTAAAATGTATGCTTCTTTAATTCTAGAATAGTTCTTGAGAAAAAAAAAAGTTTGAGGACCCAAACCCTACTAATGTCTTAAAATTTTTTAATTAGATTTCCTCATAAGGGGATCTTTTATTTTAACAATTTAAATTTCCCTTCACCTAAAGATGCTCTGTTCCAATTTGGGTTAAAAGTGGTTCAATGATCTTTCAAAATTGGAAAAAGTGAAAAAAAATTACAGACAGAGACAAACGGATAAACGACAGATGACAGGTAATCAGAAAAGCTCAAATAAGCTTCTAGCTTTTTTAAGCTTATAAATGAGGTAAGCTGAAAATATGAAAAATAGTAATCTAACCTTATGTGATTTTCCTTTTTGTAATCTTGCCTTGTTTTTCCCTCAAATTCCTACATTCTTTCATTATTTGATTAAGCTTTTCCTGTTAATTTATTTTTCCTGTCAATCAGTCCTATGAAGTTCTCTCAACCCTTCAGATCTAACAGTTCCTTCAAAAGCACTCAAAGTACAGTTAAATATAGAACATCAAGTCCATATAGGTCTACTCCATTAAAACCACAGTTCTCAACCAACTCCCCAAATTTTTCAGAAAATTTTAACTCCAGAACAGCTGACCGTAGCCTGGTTAATGATGAACAACAAGGTCAGAATTTTTAAGTTAACATCAATCAAATTTCAAATGGTTTGACTCTGGAGATTCCTTTTCTTGTCCATGGCCACCAAACAACAGCAGTTTTTGACACAGCAGGTTGATGTCACTAGTGATTCCACCGAGACTCCGGTTAAAAATTGGTCTGGTGAAGAAACTGGTGGCATCATTCTATTAGAGGTTTTTCGCGCTTTTGAACCTCCACCAGATGTTGCTTCATCCTCCGATTCCTACAAAACACAAGTTGTTAGTTCTACTAGGACAAGAGGGGGAAAATAGTCAAAACTTCCAAATACATGAAAGAGTATTGTAATTGCTGATATCTGTGACTACTATTTATATGCTTGATAAATGTTCATTTTCAGATAAATCTTTTAAAATCTTTTCTTGTAAATATTTGATTCTTGAAAGAAGTTCACAGTTCATCAACAAATTTTTCTTACATAAGCTGCTTCACGATACCTCAACATTCTCGCATCTATTCTAGTTCTTATATATGCAATTAAAATACATAATAAAAGTCTGTTGGATTAAAATACATCTATTCCTTGAAAATCTTCTCTGCTCCCAGGTATTAAATAAACTAATTAAGTACATAGTTATGATGAGTGCCTCTACCAAATTTGTGAATTTTATGGCCCCAAGTTCAGGGGTTATGGTATTAAGGCTGGGCTCTATTGATTATTTAGTGAAAATGAATTAAATCTTCGAAAATCTTCTTATCTGCTTCTGAGTATTAAATAAACTAATTAAGGACATAATTATGATGAGCAAGAGTGTCTCTACATAAATTGTGAATTGTATTGCCCCAGGGATAAGGGTTCATGGTGTTAGGGCGGGGCTCAATGATTATATAGTGAAAATGCATTACATCTATGAAAATCTTTTACTCTACTTCTGGGTATGATGAACTATTTTCAGGCCGGTGGGCCTCCTGTATGATGTGCACAAAGTAAAAGTGCATGATGAGTATTTTTTTTTAAATGTCCTACCAGTAAAAACTTGTTTGTAAATCCTACAGCTGCGAATGACACAAAGATTTTTTTATACACTTTGCCCTGCGCTATGAAACAAACTCTACTCTGCAGAAACCATATCTATAGGGGTTATCCCGTGACAAAAATCAAGTGTATCAGCACATGATTCACGTGTCTTAATTGAGAGGCCTACATCTTTTTGATGCCAATATTTTCTCACATAGGCGTCGGAACCGAGGGGGGGGGGTGCTTAGCCCCCACTTTTTTTGCAAATATATACATAATACATGTATAGGCATTGAAAATCGGGGTTAACATTTCTTTGTATGTTTAACCCCCCCTTTCCTTCCAATAAGCCCCCCTTTTTAATTTGCTTCCGATGCCTATGTCATTTATTCATTTTTAGCTCTACTGGTCAGAGACCAGAAGAGCTTATGCGATGGTAATGCGTCCGTCGTCCGTCCGTCTGTCTGTCTGTCTGTCTGTCCGTCTGTCTGTCTGTAAACAATTTTTCAAAATGCTACTCCTCCTACAGTTTTGGTCTAATTTCAATATAACTTGGCACACAAGTAGACTACACTAAGATACATAATTCTGTGTATCGGTTTTTGATTTCGATGAACGGTGTTGCCGCGGTTACTAAAAATAGAAATTTCTGTGAAATTCTTTCAAAATGCTACTCCTCCTACAGTTTTGGTCTGATTTCAATATAACTTGGCACACAAGTAGACTACACTAAGATACATAATTCTGTGTATCGGTTTTTGATTTAGATGAACGGTGTTGCCGCGGTTACTAAAAATAGAAATTTCTGTGAAATTCTTTCAAAATGCTACTCCTTCTACAGTTTTGGTCTGATTTCAATATAACTTGGCACACAAGTAGACTACACTAAGATACATAATACTGTGTATCGGTTTTTGATTTCGATGAACGGTTTTGCCGCGGTTACTAAAAATAGAAATTTCTGTGAAATTCTTTCAAAATGCTACTCCTCCTACAGTTTTGGTCTGATTTCAATATAACTCGGCACACAAGTAGACTACACTAAGATACATAATACTGTGTATCGGTTTTTGATTTCGATGAACGGTTTTGCCGCGGTTACTAAAAATAGAAATTTCTGTGAAATTCTTTCAAAATGCTACTCCTCCTACAGTTTTGGTCTGATTTCAATATAACTTGGCACACAAGTAGGCTACACTAAGATACATAATTTAGTGCATTGGTTTTTGATTTCGATGAACGGTGTTGCCGCGGTTACTAAAAATATAAATTTCTGTTAAATACTCTCAAAATGCTACTCCAAATAACAGTTTTAGTCTGGTTATAATATTATGTGGCATGCAAGTAGACTACACTAAGAACATAAAGAGACTTAATCAAGGATCATTATTCTATTTATTGCTGTTGAAAAGTTTCAATTTCCAACTGCTTAAGTACTTTTCTCTTCCTTTGCTATAAGTACAAACCAGTAGAGCTTCAGTCTCGACAGAGACTTCTGGTTTCAACATAAATCCATTGAATGAGCAAATGCATAAAAGATCTTAAAAATATATATTTATTTTGCTTTGAAGACGGCATGAACAACTTTGAATATCCTGTGTTTTCCGTGCATAAATGCATTGAATAGTGAAAGTACTTTTTTTACAAGCAAAATATCGGACGATTTGAGGCTTAGCATCAATATTAATTGTTACTGTACATGTATTTCAACATCTTGTATCATTAAAAATAAAATACTTTTTATGTTAAATAGATATAATTAAACTATAAAATGACAAAAGATAATGTGTCATTAGATTATGCATTATTTTCATAGGCATTTAATTAGAACATTTATTCCTGACGGGTACGTTCACAAGCTTTTGAAGCGCTATTCTGCAGATTGGATGGTTGCAAGAGGAATCAAACATAACCCTAAAATGAGAGAGAGAAAAAAGTTCTAAATATCATTCAAGAAATATCTCCTGCACTTTATACCATCTTCTGAAAATAGAAGATAAATCTCTAATGAAACACGCGCAGCAGCTTTTCATGTGCTTAGCTTCCCCATCACATGTATGCTCTCTCATTAAACCAACATTAGAAGTTAATCAGGGGATATCCAGCATTTCCCACGGAGAAAATCGCAAACAAAATCCTGTGAAGTTGGATTTATTGCAAAGAAAAGTCCCAATTTTATTTGAAATATATGAGTGTGGTGTTGATATGACAGACCTCAGACAGTTATAGGAAGAATTGTTGGTATTACCATAGAACCGTCTGTGGATACTAAGGACGATCATGATTATATGGAAGAGGTTGCAGATATCGAAAAAATGACCCTTTCACTCTCTGGTGAAATATTGTAAATTGTCCTTTTGAAAAGGACAAAAGAAGAAATCTGTGAGCCAATGCTCACTTATAATACACCCTCTCCGATGTAAATAAACACTATCATGTTAATATGAACAAATTCAAGTACAGGCAGATGCACTTAATAATATAAAGTTTGCATCCGATTCATATCAAAATTAATCCACCCATGGCATGCCTCAACAAAGAGTGTACCAAAATTTAAGCATCTGCTACAAATTTTAGAAAACTGTGATGATTTTTTTATGAATGAAACAGACGCACAGACAATCAGGAAGTTGACATTGGATTTGAACAAAAATGTATCCTACCGTATGGCATGTCTAACGGAAGGTTATGTGAAAATTTAAAGCATCTATGATGAGTAGTAATGAGGCAAACTTACGGAAGGCAATTCGTAACCTGAAGACCAGAAAAAAGAAAAATAAATCTGAAAACATGGACATTCAATCATTTTTCTTACAAAGAAACGAACTGTGCATTGGTTAATATAAAGACATGGAAATTATTATAAGTACATTTACACATTAATTTAAAGTTATTGTTTTATAATTATTTCAAATCTTTATTGAAGAGAATAAAGACCAAAATACCCCTGCTGAAGAGGCTACTGAGTCTCTAGTTGCTGCACTGAAAAAAGCACAAGACCAAGTACAAGTGAGCAATTACCGAAATGCTGAAAGAAGTAGAAAAAATCCCAACTAAAAAAACGCTTAAAGCATACACTGAACACTTACAAAGTTTTCAAGAAAGACAACAAGAACTGGGACAGGGATTTACCACTTCTGGCTATGGCTCTGCATTCAATTGTACACAGACAGGATATACACCAAATAGAATAATGCTTTGTAGGGAAGTTCTCCAACCAGTACATCTGATCACTGGTAACTTGCCAGGAAACCTGTCACCACAAAATGAAGACGAATGGAGTGCTGATGCACATGCTTGTGTTCGTCAGAATCATATGAAAATCGCAAGGATTTCGCATAAATATTGTATGATTGATTGATTACATATTGTTTAACGTCCTTCTCGAGAATTTTTCACTCATATGGAGACGTCACCGTATGCCGTAGAAGGGCTTCAAATTTTGACCTTAATTGGCACTTGGAGGCATTGAGCAGTTGAGGATCTCCATCGTGCCAACGACTGCCGTTGACACGGGAATTCGGTTTTTTAGCTCTCATCTGAAGGAACCGCAACTTTCACCTCAATGTGCCTAGCGCATGGCAAAGGAACAGTTGCTACCCACTTTAACGACTAGGTCAGTCGCGGCCGAGATACGAACTCACGACCTCCCGATCACGGAGCGAGCGCTCTACCGACTGAGCTACCGTGAACGGTATATTGTACAAGGACATTTGCATGAAATTCGCATGTGGAATATTTCGCATGTTTTTTTTCGCACGAAATCATGTGATAAGGCAATTGCATGAAAATCATGCAAGCCACCTTTCCCTGTGTATAAGTTGTGGACAATGTTTTCTTTTCGAATATTTATCCAAATCTCCGTGCACAAGACATGACACCTGGCCCCTGTGACCATGGTTTTCACCAAGGAGATATGCAGATTCCTTGGATTCTTTTGTAACAAAATCCGTCCAAGTCTTCCAGGCTTGAGGTTGATACATCAACAACACTTTTCCTCACACTCCCACACCAGACAAATTTCCCCTCTACACTGAACTCATCAAGTCCCTGTGGAGAGCGGCCAAGTACTCCAAGCAGATTTCAGCAACACATTTTCACGGTGTTTGTTAATGTGTTGAAAATTTCAAGACATTCAGAAGTTGTATTACTAGTTTAAAAAACATTTCGTATTTTAAAAGGTGATGACAATAGCAGACAGGAATGAAGGAATGTATTACAAATTGACAGAAACGAATTTGGAAAAATCTTAAGATTTTTTTTAATGTAATAAGCAGAAAATTCAATGTTTTCAAGTTAAATATGGAATTTATTTCATTATTTATTTATTCCGATTTACGCCAAAGAATTTTTGTCGCTTTTATAGGTATTTTTCGTGTCTTTTATACTCTCTTCAGCTTTGAAAATAGTTTTAAATGGTATTTAATAATTAATCACACATTCAACTTCAATTCCTTGTCATCTACGTACCTCTCAAGGCTAACAAATGGCTGTTTGTGGTTACGGACGTCAGGATGGAACTCTTTTAAACTGACATTACAAAATTATATACAGGACTGTTTCGGATCGTTAAAAGGTAAACAAAGTATCAAATATAAGGGTTAAATATATGAATTTTATACGATACTATTCTAAAAGCCAGAGAAAGCTAAAACTACACGAAATTAATACCTAAAGTAGCGACGAGAAATCGTCGGCGTAAATCGAAGGTTTTTAAAACGCTTGGATCTGTAGCTCTCTGATTTATCTGTCCGAATTTTCTCAAGCAGAGAG
The DNA here is from genome assembly GCF_032062105.1 of Saccostrea cuccullata. Taxonomy (NCBI): domain Eukaryota; kingdom Metazoa; phylum Mollusca; class Bivalvia; order Ostreida; family Ostreidae; genus Saccostrea; species Saccostrea cuccullata. The sequence continues at coordinate 92,769 of NW_026925255.1, forward strand.
CTATAGTTCTGCAGCTAGTTTTATTATATACGTTTTTAACCTGACCCCCCCTCTTGATCCGCGTATGGGCCTTATAGGTCACCTGAGTATCATGTAACAACTTTCCAGCGATTGTATTTGATTTGTGTTTTAATCCAAATGCCATGAAATTCACAATTTTTGAAGGAGGCAGACTACTTATCAAAGGGCAGATTTCAAAGCATTAATTTATTTTCAGTCAAAGCACCCCCCTGGTACCCCTGACCCAGCGGCCCTGAAATTATCAATTTTGAAAGAGACCCCTTTCTTCATTATAAGGCCAGCATTTTTTACGTTTAGTTATGAACATGAGAATAAAAAAGCCCCGAAGGAGAAGGGAATAAAATGTTTTTTGATATATTAATTATTAACATTTGTACATTTTTAACGCTATTAAAAGGGCATGTCCACAACTTTAGTGTGACGACATTTATAGTGACACTACATTTAAATGATTTATATTTATATAATTTATTTATAAAAAAAATATAGACCGATGTGAAGGAATTCTCATTTGTCTGCTTGCATAAATATTGGAAATTCTAAATCAATGGGACCTTTTCTGTTGTGTTGCCACCATGGTAGAGCTGATTGGCAAAACAACAGAAAGGGGATCCAGATAGAAAGATTAGTGGCAGATGATGACACCACTGTGATGTCAAGAGTTCTTGACATAGGTTCCAACATCCAAAAGTTGTCAGACAAGAACCATATCAAGTAAAACATTTCGAATTCGTTGTATAATCTTCAAAAAGAACATAGATTTCTGTCTTGAAGTGTCTTCAAAAGTAATCAGATATCTACTAAAATGTTTCAATTACATGTTTTCTCAAAATCAAGGAAACCATGAAGGTGTAGAAAAAAAGTCTATCAGCATTGTCCTTGCACCCATATAAAACATAAAATATAGGGAACTTGGGATTTCAAGAGACTGAAGAGGGAATGATGAACGGGGATGGGTGGGGGTTATTTTAGGGTCTGTTTCGTCATCAGAATGAATGAGGTCAGAGTCAGTCTTTGTGCTTGGACGAGTTGATTTCCTCCGGAGGTGGGTGAAAGACGACTGGCCTTCTGTGTAGTTCTTTCATAAATCAGTATATCATAATGTTATTTTATAATCTAAGCGATATTCGTAGAGACTAAAATTTATAGTCCGGTCTCTAAAAAATAATATTATTCGCCAAACAATATATTTTGGCAAAAGGGTAGTACCACAGTTAAAGCGGCACAGTGAGTCAAAATCATATCGTAATTTTAAGATATCTGTAGCATACAGAGAAAGACTTTTGAAATTATGAGTATTTAGCGAATATATGACAATTAAACTGCAAGAATTGACTGCAAAATATAAGTGCCGGAAAAATAAAGGTTGTATCTACCGTTTCGTTGTTTCGGGTTATGTCAAGGTCACGCAACTCTTATTTTTAGCTCAAACTTGTAAACAACATTCAACTGGAGCATGCAAAGGTGAGAAATATGTTCTAAAAACTTTTTAGAAAAGATTGGATCAAATTTTTTGGTCTTCTTACATTCATTCGTGGATAACTGAGACCATGGTAACTATGGAAACTTATTCAACACTTTTCTGCGCACGCGTACTATAGGGAGGAAGAAGTACCAGGGTATTTTGCAATATTTTCGTTTTGGGGCAGACAGAAAGTATTTTTACTTTTATTTTTCCCCATAAAAATATCATTTTTAGGTTCTGAAACATGTAATTTTCTGAAACTGAATACTTTTAGGAATTGAACAAAATTTACAGAGGTCATGCAAAAATTCTACATTTGTCAATTTTCCCCTTTGTGCGTCACAGTGCCGCTTTAACATGATAAAAAGAATCGTAGATGTCGGTCCAGTTCCTTTGAGGTCATAAAGTGTGTGTAACACGTGAGCTTGCATAGAAATCGACGATGAAATATATTTATATAATATATATATCATTTATGACAGTAAATAATTTTATGCTGACGAATGATTTAATATTGCAAGTTGTGTTCATATTTGTGTTATGTTCAACATATATATTGTTTATATAGTAAGTTAGTTGTAACTGTAAACCCTTATAAGGACCTATGCAATTTTACCCCACTGGGAGCCTCAGGTTCAATGCTGCAATATGATTGGTTGAGAGTTAGCGTCGCTTTATAAAGTTTGTAAGACAGTAGCCATTTTTTGTGAGGAGGCTGAGAAAAAGTTTTTAAAAAAGATTTAACCAGTGTTTACGGGGGAATCCCGAAATAATAGCTAGAGGATCCATCCGTTGTTGAAAGGTAAAGAACATTCACTTGTATCTACGAGTTCGCCACACGATTTCAAGCTAGGTACCTAGTACTAAAAGTTCGTGTTTACTAACGATGTGCGTGTAGGTGCATAGTGTAATAAGTACGCCAAAACATTATGCGTGAGAAAGTATTGATCATCGGTCACAGTTTTATTGGAAGATTAAAGTGTATTTTGGGGCGATCTGAGGACATAAAGCGAAATTTTGGTCTTGATCTGGAGCAATGTGTTGTGAAGCTGTGCGGTCTCAGCGGGGGCACGCTAGACATATTTCAAAGGGACGCTAACGTGTATGCGGTGATACAGTCGTTTCGCCCACGTGTTATCATTGCACAAATTGGTGGAAATGATATTTGTAGAGTGATGATGAAACCAGAAGTGTTTGCGTGTGATTTGATAGAGTGGTTAGAAGCTTTGTTGAAGCAGTTTACTTTCCTTGACAGTGTTTTTATTTGTGAAGTTTTCATTCGCACCCGTCCCAGACACATAGATGCACAGACTTATGAAAGAAGGCGTACCATTATCAATCAGATGCTAAAGGACATGTGTGAAGTACATAGTTCTATTATGTATTGGAAACATCTAAGACTCATGCACAGCCCATTGCAGATTATTAGTGATGATGGGGTACACTTATCCAGAATTGGGAATAAAAAGTTTTACAGAAGTTTACGGCTAGCAATTATGCATGCTGTTCGTCGCCTGGCAAAAGATTAACAGGGATGTATATTTCCCATTTCAGTTATGATTCTCCTCCTCTTTATAAGCTTGTATTATGGTATATGCGTTTATATAATTGGAAGCGATTATTCAAAAAAAAAAAATGAAATAAATAAATAGAAGCAATGAATTTGCATTATGCTAATCTTGTATTTTGGTCAGCATTATCAACCTTAAAGCATGTATTGTGGCTTCAAACCAATTTTGACATTATCAGCCAGGAATCCTTGTCATAACATTATTCAAACATCATAAGCCTTGTAATTTGGTCTATCGCCATAGCAAAGCTATAAGCCATGTACTTTGGTTTATAATCGTATCAACCAGATTAACCATGTACTTGGTTTAATTTATTATCAGCACTTTAAGCCATATATTTGGTCTATTATATTATCAACTTTTTAAGCCATGTATTTTGGTTATTATACGATCAACTTTCTTAGCCATGTATTTTGGTTTATCGAATTATCAACTTTTAAGCCATGTATTTTGGCTTATCAAATTATCACTTTCAAGCCATGTATTTTGGTTTATTATATTGTTAACTGTTTAAGCCATGTATTTTGGTTCATTATATTATTGACTTTAAAGCCATGTATTTTGGTTTATTATCATATCAGTTAATCTGATAAGCTAGGTAATGACCATGAATTTTGGTTTAAGACTATGGCAACTGGTATAATGGTAGCATATGAACATTGATTTTAAGCCATGTATTTTGGCATAATATGAATCAAGGGTCATTTCATGGCCTAAGGCATACCAGTAAATTTAGACATATATTTTACAGTATTATATGGAGGCTGCAAAATGAGGAGGGCCCAAAGATCAAAGAACAAGGAGGAAAGGCCTGCAAAGAGGAGAAAAACGGGGACAGAAGAAGACCAAATGGTACTGGACATAACGCAAAACGTGACCGCAACAGTCCTTTCGGAGCTTCAAAAAGCAGGTATTTTGCCAAAGACTCCTACCACTGACTCTACTTCTCTGAGTGACAGTGCCAAATCTAGTTCCACAGACACATTGTCAGGAAAAACAACAACATCAAATGCCACAAAGGAAACCGTATCTAAGGAGACTCCAGTAGAGCAACCCCAAGAGGATGTTGTAGAGCTACCTGCCTCATCAATCTCAGGTTCACAAAAGAATTCTGCAATTTCAGATAGTTTTGATAATGACATGTATAAGCCACTAGGCAGGCCCTTATACACCAAGGTATCTACGAAAATCAAAGAAAAAATTTGTGCCAATGAATTTATTGAAATGTCAGATGTGTTAGATCCCCCTTCTGATATAGAGTTTTTAGATTTTCACTTAGCAGTAAAAAACAAAGGTAGAGTGGATCTGAGTTCAGGGAAGAAGAAGAAGTTTCTGACAATCGAAGCGTGGACTGATGCTTTTAGTATTTACGCTTCGGTTCTCAGACACTTCAACAATACTGAGGTTGATTTGCACGAGGATTTAGCCATCTATATGGATTTAATCAGATCATTACAGAAAGATGGGGGGGACTGGTATCACTATGACATTAATTTTCGAAAGGCAAAACAAGGGGACAGGTCCTTGTCATGGAGACACATAGATCAAGTTCTTTACAGTAGGGCCCTTATGAAAAAACTGGGAGGTTCCCAAGGTAGTATAGGTTCTTTTCGGAAGCAGCCCTTTCGTCAGTACTGCTTCAGGTTCAATGAAGGAAAATCATGCCACTCTGAATGCAAATTCCCTCACATCTGCGCAACTTGCTACAAAGACCACCCAAAATCTCAATGTTGGAAAAATAATGACAGAGCAAATTACAACAAAAGACAAACATACACAAAAACTAGCTCTTCCCAATCTGTTGATAAAAAAGATTAAACATCTTCCCACCCCCATCAGAATAAACAGATTAGAACATTATTTAGAAGGGTATGACAATACTAAAGCACAGTACTTGATAAATGGTTTCAAATACGGTTTCAGTCTAGAATTTACAGGGGAAAGGGGACATCAATTCAGTCCTAACCTCAAATCAGCATTAGAACACCCTGACATTGTTTCTGATAAAATTTCCAAGGAATTAAGTGCTGGTCGGATCAAGGGTCCCTTTAGTCAACCACCTTTTAATAATATGAAAATTTCCCCCTTAGGTATAGTTCCTAAAAAAACGCCAAATCAGTATCGGTTGATACACCATTTATCTTATCCTAATAGAAAAGAAGGCTCAGTAAACGCGGGAATAACGGATGAGGCAGCAGCTGTTCATTATTCTGGAATTAATGAGGCTATTTCACATATCAAGGCTATTGGGGAGGGTGCATTTTGTTGTAAAACAGACATAAGATCCGCTTTTCGCATTTTACCTGTTTCCCCGAATGATTATGAGTTATTAGGCTTTTATTGGGAAGACAATTATTATTATGACAGATGTTTACCAATGGGTTGCCGAACTAGCTGCAAAATTTTCGAAGAGTTTAGTACTGCCGTTGAGTGGATTGCAGTCCACAGATTAGGTGTTCGGGCGGTTGTTCACATACTAGATGATTTTCTTTTAATTGAAAAATCCAAGCCCTTAGCATTGAAAAAATTTAAAGAATTTCTTGAAATATGTGAAGATATAGGCATTCCGTTATCTGCAGATAAAACAGTTCTTCCTACTCAGGTCATTGAATTTGTCGGCATAACAATTGACATTAGACTTAAAGAGACCCGTTTGCCAAGTGACAAAATTGAAAAATGTATAGGCTTGTTGTCTAAGTTTCAAAACATAGATAAGTGTAGGGTAAAAGAAATGCAGTCACTTATTGGAGTCTTGAACTTTGCTTGCTCAGTCATACTACCAGGGAGGGCCTTTTTAAGACGTATGATAAATTTGCTTTTAGGAGTTTCAGAAGAGCAAAAATTCTTAACAGTTCATAGAGAGTGTAAGGAAGACATGGCTATGTGGCTTGCATTTCTTAGTAGTTATAATGGCAAAACTATGTTTTTAGAAGAACAATATTTATCAAGTAACTCCATGAAGTTGTTTACTGATGCGGCAAAATCCAAAGGTTTTTCAGGTATTTACAATTCTAGATGGTTTTTTGGTTCTTTCCCAGAGCAATGGAGAAATTTGAATATCATGACACTAGAATTCTATCCAATTGTGCTAGCAGTGTGTATTTGGGGAGATTTGTGGGCAAATCACTCGATCTTATTTTTTACGGATAATGAAGCATTAGTTTCTGTCATTAATAAACAGTCAAGTAAGGATAATAGGGTCATGCAGATGGTTAGATATCTTGTACTCACATGTTTGAAACATAATATCAATTTCCGCGCTAAGCATATACCGGGTAAGAATAATGTTCTAGCGGATAGTCTTTCTCGGTTGCAGGTACAAGAGTTTCTACATTTGGCACCAGATGCACGAAGGGAGCCGTCAGCAATTCCAGAGGAATTGATGCCAAACAACTTTTGGACAACATTGCAAAATTGGTCTCAGCTGCATTAGCCCCTTCTACAAAACTTACTTATAAAAGAGCATGGACAACATTTGATACATTTTCCGTGTCTTATAAAGTACCCAACAGTGTTCCATTCAGTATAACTACAGTGGCTCTTTTTGTGTCATATTTATTTCAAGAAGCCTTCTCTCCCAGAACAATATCAACATATTTGTCTGCAATAGCTTATGTTCATAAGATGTTGAACTTTGAAGATCCAACTCGTGCATTTGTCATTCAAAAGTTAGTGGCAGGGGCTTATCGACTAGGCAATACATTCGATATTCGTTTACCCATTACCACAAATATACTGAATCGTCTTCTTGACGTTATCCCAGATGTTATTAACGATAAGTATACACAAACGTTGTTTAAAGCGCTATTTCTGTTTGCATTTTCATCATTTGCTAGAATAGGCGAGCTGATATGTGCGGCCCCTGAGAAAGCTAGTGATGTAGTACAATTAGCAGATGTAACACTTTCCTCTGTTAAAGGTAAAATCACTGCTATAAATGTGTGTTTCAAAAAATTCAAACATAACTCTAATGGGGTACCAAAGGTCATCTCCTTTGCTCATGGTGATTGTAAAATTTCGGCTATATCAGCAACCACTGATTATTTGAAAGTTAGAACAAATTGCCAAGGTCCAATGTTTGTTTCCAATACAGGATCACCCATTCTGCGTACCACTTTTGACAGAACTTTGCGGAGTTGCTTACGCCTTTGTAATTTGGATAGTTAACGTTATAAGGGTCATAGTTTTCGTATCGGGGCTGCTACTGTAGCAGCAGATAAATTGTAATTGGTCTCAACCGGTTTTTTGCTTGCTACATTTTGGTTTTTGTACTAGCTTGAAATATATCAAGTCTTAATAAACAACAATTTCAACATATACAGTGAACCTTCAGATATCCGGACGCCAGATATCCGGATGCTTCAGTATCCGGACGATTTCTCATCGGAACGAAATTTTTAAATGTTATTTTGTCTTGTTTAACTGGTGATTCAGATATCCGGATGCTTCACATATCCGGACAAATTGACTGGGAACCAAAGCGTCCGGATAAATGAGGGTCCACTGTACATGTGTGTTAAGTTATAGTATTCTATGTTACTGTTCATTAATTTTTGCTGGAAAGAGGAAGCATAAATATCATTTATGACAGTAAATAATTTTATGCTGACGAATGATTTAATATTGCAAGTTGTGTTCATATTTGTGTTATGTTCAACATATATATTGTTTATATAGTAAGTTAGTTGTAACTGTAAACCCTTATAAGGACCTATGCAATTTTACCCCACTGGGAGCCTCAGGTTCAATGCTGCAATATGATTGGTTGAGAGTTAGCGTCGCTTTATAAAGTTTGTAAGACAGTAGCCATTTTTTGTGAGGAGGCTGAGAAAAAGTTTTTAAACCCTCCCACCTCTCCCAATTTTTATGAAAAGAATTTGAGCTATGAGCCTTTGGACCTCACCTTCTGCCACTTACAATGATTTTTCTAGTCATGGACCTCACCTTCTGCCACTTACAATGATTTTTCTAGTCATGTATGTTTGCATACAAGTATTTTGGAATATTGTAATTTTGATGTATTATACCACTTATTGTGTTTGCAATGGTTATAGTTACAAAACTTCTAATATACAGGTTTGTAAGTCTAGACTTGTACATTTTGCTAATGCCTGTAAATTGTAATTGGTCTCAACCGGTTTTTTGCTTGCTACATTTTGGTTTTTGTACTAGCTTGAAATATATCAAGTCTTAATAAACAACAATTTCAACATATACATGTGTATTAAGTTATAGTATTCTAGGTTACTGTTCATTAATTTTTGCTGGAAAGAGGAAGCATAAATAGATATTATATATTTATATACGTTTCAAAGGTTAGCAGTGGAGGTTTTCAGAAGTGTTTTTCGTGCTTAATAGAATTTTAAACTCTTTTAAAAGTAAAATAAAGTGTTAAAAATTATTTTTTTGTTGGATGCATATGTACATATCGCACAACTATTTATCAATCATCTTGCCGTCAAATGTTGCAAAGAGAAAATCGACAATGATGGCCGGAAGAAGAACACATGATGAGTTGGAAATTTAACTGGTTATTTGACAGAGGTCTCACCCATTAAGACTTCAGGTACTGACACGACAAGGTACCACAAATATAAACTTCTAGAACTGACATTAGAAGACTAGTTTCTCGCCCGAGAAACACGGTGAATACATGCGTACTTCGCAACAACTGACGCCAGTAAAGCTTTCAAATGTCAAACTCAGATAAGGAAGGAATGGTAATATTGAAATAATAACTAACAGGAACACGAACCTAAAAATTTCTACCTCAAAGTTGGTCTTTAAGAAACTAATCCTTTAAGTCAGCAAAGATTATGTAAATTAAACTTTTTCCAGTTTCAACTTCTTTCAGTACCAATTCTAATACTACATTTTCGGTACATCACTTAAAGTGAGGGGGCCAACTAGGCTTTCAATTAACATTTCCTATATAGAGTAAGTAAAGTTGGGAAAAAATGGGGACCCCCCCCCCCCCCGGTTGATACGCCCCTGTTAAGCAAACTTTAACTTTTACATAATTAGTATTATACTATGAAAAATAATTATCAAAGAGGTAGAGCCACTTTGTGCCATATTTGGCCCTGAGAATTTCTGAAAAATCAAAACCGATAAGTTTAGGTTGCAAATGCAGTATTTATAACTTTGAATGTTGGTGACCACGTATCTATTTATTGTGACGTAATTTTCCATCTAGTCAATGCATTATGACGTCATGAAATGCGTCATTTTCCTCATATGTAAATTCCCTTGAAAATGACCTAAAGTTGAAGTATTTTTTCAATATTTTATATAGAACACAACCTTCGATACAAAATATGCAAATACATTATGAAAGCTCTGCTTCTGAAGATTAAAAAACATGTTTTATTTTTTGGATCGTGGGCTGTGCTCATATTTTAATTCTTTACTAAAGATAGTCAAATACGCGTGTTTTCTGCAAATTTCAAGAACATTGCAACTTCTCAAACCTGTTTTCCAATATCTGCATTTTCAAAAATGAAATTTTATTACAGAAAATGAAAGCACCAAGTGTTTACTTTATTTTGATATATGAAATGGGAAAGAGGGTGATGGTAAATTAATTGATATATGTACAGGGCCATTTTATGCATAACTTGGCTCTACCTCTTTCTTTCAAAAGTTTACGTATAATTATTGTATTAATGGTAGATGAAGAGAAATTGAAATTCATCCTCAACATCCCCTGTGTTACATATAAAACAAATTCTTCTTTCTTTTAACAAAATAATCTGTGGTTATAGAAGAATGTCTTTCATTTTCTATGGCAAGGGTATGAGCACTTACTCTCGATCTGCTTATAATTGATCTTTGAGGTTGTAAACGTCACATTTTTTCTTTTGCCATTAACTTGTGTGTGCGGTTTTTGGTGTAAAACTTTGCGTTCATGTTTTCCAAGTTAATACTAATATCTTGTTTATCATTTCTACCAAAGAATCAAGTACATCACGTTGGAAACAATAAGTATATCTTGCTGGCGTTTTCGATTTTCTAGTGTCCGCCGTGATTGTTGGGGAAGGTGACACGGTCTCAAATGGAAAAATAATTTGCTTTTTTCACAGTTTTGATATATAGAATACTCCAACAACTGCAAAATACTTACTGCATGACAATTTCACAAAATAATTATATTTTCAGCTTACAAAAGTCCAAAAATGTCATTTATCCCTCCCCCCCCCCAAAAAAAAGCAGAGAGTTGATTTTCCACGTGCTACTTCTTTCGAACCGGATCGGGATTATGCTTGAACAACTCGGTTCATCTTATCACATGTATAGAATACCTGTACAAAATACATATGGTACAATCTACATTAGATACATCATAATCAATCTAAGTCTCCAAAGACAAGACTCTCAAATACTCAAACACCGGGCATCCGCGTATATTTTCAAACCATCCACCAGCCTCTGTACTAATTTTAGGGCCATGAGCATTTTGCTTTGGAATTAAGAAGTTAGAGGGTAATTTTAAATGGAACACCCTAAAAAACTCATGTCCAGTGTCGCAAAAGATCTCGACTCAAAAAAGATTCCCCACTACTTTATGACAAAAAACTTTATGCTGAGTACATCTAAGTTTGAAGTAATGGGGAAATGTTCAAATGTCCCAAAATCTCGAAGGGATTAAAAGCAAATGCTCTTCAAGAGCATAATAAAAGAAAAATACACTGGACGTCTCAGGAAGCTGAATCACGATTTTAAAACTATTTGTAAGGAGTATGTAAACAATTTTTAATTGAACCAAACCGAATCTACAAATGATAAAAAAATGCTGTATTAAATATCATAGCATCGTCTCAAGCCACGGTCCGGAGTCCGCTTATATAGCTCTTTCCTACCCGTGGCTGTTTGATCACAAAAAAAGTCGTTGTCTTGAATATTCACGCGTCTCTATTGTGACGTCATATTCAGTCAGTGGAAAGTTTTGTCTCCATTGCAATCGAAATCAACAACTGACGTCAACAGTATACAAGAAACATTTCCTATACTGCGAATGGATATTGAAAGGTAGCGATAAAGTTTATCATCCGACTATGCTTTAATCGCATTGGTCAATATTTTAATGAGCTACGAAGAATTCTCTCCTCGTTGAACCACGGTCAAATGGGAGAGGAGCGTACATGTTGGCCGTGGTTTGCGACGATGATATCATAGTAACGAATACTAACCCATAAATAAATGTATGAAGAATGGACATCTAATTTATATTTATCAGGATGAATATGCAGACATATTTACAACCCTTATAGTTTCATAATGGCAAATAGTAAACATAGGAACATAGATGAACTGGCCTGGGGGCCATAAAACTTAACATGAATTCACATTTGATTTCACGTTTACCAAAGGAATGTTTAGGTTAGTAGATCAAAATTTAAATAAGATTAAATGCAGTGAAATTAAATATCCTTTCACTAGGTGCTCATCTGTTCATGAGGCAGCCCATACCATGTATATCGTACATTAAATTCAACAGAAAAGTTTGTTGTTGAACGTCCCTTTTGAAAATTTATTCATTTATACAGAGATGCCAAGACACCTCCGAAACACTCTTAATTAGTCATGGTAAATTCTATTATCAAAATTTTTCAAGAGTAGGATGGATATGGAAATAACGAACAGTATTCAATCTCAACGTTCATTTAAAAAATATACAAAATAAGAGCAGGAAGTTGACGATAGAAAAGTTAAAGTCATCACGTTTATCATATAGCTTGGTTGTGAAATACCATTAGTGTCTTTTTCAAGTAGAATATCCAAGTATGAAGCAGAAGTGTCGGACTCTGTGGTATATTTTATCTCAAGCTCACCAGGATATATCGTGTCGCTGTAGGAATGGAAATTATCATTATTAATTGACAATACGTCGTCGATATATCTAATTGTCGAGTTGAAGGCCACAGCAAGTGTTTTCTTCTTTCCACGCAAAAGATTTTGCATAAATTCTGCTTCATATGAATATAAAAAAAGGATATGGAAATAACGAACAGTATTCAATCTCAACGTCCATTAAACAAATATACAAAATAAGAGCAGAGCAAACAAGGACCTCCGAAACATCAGAGGCAGGATCAGGTGCCATGGAGGTGTGAGCATCCCCTGCCGACCGGTCACATCCGCCGTGTGCTCGTTGTCATAATCAGAAAATAACGGGAAAAAATCCGTGGTCAATTCAGTGTATAAATAATGGACTAACAATTGGTATGAAAAACGTCAGTTAGCATTTCATTCAATGATAAATTGTATTTGCTGACAAGGTCATTGTATCGACCATAGAATTTACGAAATGATGACTTTAAACGAGACTGTTGATATTCTTGTTTCATCAACTTGCTTGTCAATAATTTACCTTGTTTAAGAAATTGTTCATACGTAGAGCATGCTCTTGCGTATCGAATAAACTGAAATATAAATACTCCGTATGCAGGTGATGAAGGTATATTGCTGCATAAGTAAGGGAAGTTGACTATAGAAAAGTTAAAGTCATCACGTTTATCATATAACTTGGTTATTAGATTACCATTAGTGTCTTTTTCAAGTAAAATATCCAAGCATGAAGTATAAGTCTGCTAATAACGGAGCGCAATTAGTTCCCATGGGAATTCCAATAGATTGTTGGAATATCTGGTCTCCAAAAACCACATAGATATTGTCAATCAGAAATCAAGCATCTTCTTGATGTCAACTTCAGAGTACTTATGTGTGCAATCAGAATATGTTTTATCAAAATAATTTTTCAAATGACCAATGACGAGGTAAGTAAACTTACGAGTTCCATTTTTGTTAAAGAAGGATATAGAGATAACGAACAGTATTTAATCAAAGTGGTCAAAGTGAAGAATTCTAATTAGCTAAAGACATTAGATTGAGACGTCGCCGTTGTTGCCTGACGTCACGGCGTCAGGCTGTATAAAGATTCATAATTGCTTCATCCGAAACTAATAGATCATACCCAGAGGGCTAGATTTTTTGCAAGCTAATTTACATTGGAATTCTTTGATTGCATTTTTAAAGAAACAATTTTCAGGGTAACAATGATATTATTGATGCAAAATAATGCAGTAACTACTTCATTTACTTTTTTTTGCATGGACCAGATTATTCTTTGTGATTTACCGGTTCAAAGTGTCCGTGTATCTTTTTTTCTGCTTTCTATAATACTGGATCAGTCCATTTATATGCTACGAAACAGGTGAATCGCTCTTTTCGCGCCAAATGTCACGAGTAAGCGATCATCGCGCCTTTTCTTGGATTGTTCTATTATACGATTAGGGACGCGAACATCCATTGAATTAAAAAAAAGTTTATTATTGTAACTTCCATCTTCTTATGATTCAGAAGTTCTTTCTACAAATTTTATCTTATTCATTTCAACAACATATGGTATGCATCAGAATATGGGCATGCGACAAAAAAGAAATTATTCTCTAATATGTTTCCCCGCTCTTGGTTTATTCCATAAAATGAACTAGTGCAATCAAAATAAACGATCGACGCAGTATAATTGGATTCTACATTGTACATGATTTGACGACAAAAAAATCCATCAAGTTCACATGCAAAATTAAAAAGGTAAGATGAAAGTAAGAAGAGGAAATATACACCAAGATTATCCGTACTTCTCTGTTAATTTTGCGGGACGACAATGCACTGCTATAGCTTATGTTGCTGTCATTTTCTTCTTAAATTTGAACAGCAAGATTTCCAGTGTATTGATAACGTAGTTCGGATAGGACATGAATTGTTCATGAATTGTTCTATATTATGCCATTAAAACGTTATCAAGATGCATGAACATTTGTATCTTTGTTTCATATGCACACAATAAATAAAGATACCTGTTCGATATCTTTCTTTTTCACAAAGGCCTATATGTTCGTTTTACCTATTTCTTTATAAAAAAAAAATTATAGAACCTACCTTTCAGAAAATAAAGTCAATGAACAGAAACTACTTCTGTTTATTTCAATTAAGAAAATGCTTTCCTACAACATCCGACAGCCTTTAACGACATACAAGGAGGTACTGAGGTCCTATTCTAACCCGGATTCCTACGGGGCAAGGTAATGATGATGATGAGGATTTACAGTCACAATTAACTGCCATCAAATTAAGATGTGACATATGCCAAAGGAATTAAAGACAAAGAGATAGTTGATGATTGCAAGCAGTTTTTAAGGCTGATCAACATTGAATGGTCCACAAAAGTAACTAAGCTCGCAGCAGTGACCCTTGAGTTTCGTCGTTTCAATAAATATTTATCAGATTGTCAGAATTACTTAACTTAAGTTTCCGAATGAGAAAATGGAGACCCTTTGTGGAGAGAATACGATTCTTAAGAAATGGTCAACCGAGAAAGGCACTTTCCCAGTACTGAACTGTCCATTGAAGAAGTCAAAGTGGTGCGGGCAGAGAGGATTGCGATTTCCGATTTGCCGGCCGTAAAATTAGCGATTGTGAGGACGCACAGCAGGAATATGTCCGTAGTAATAATACGGGATGGTTTATGAAGGCACCACCACGTGATCTTTAATAGAAAGGGCATCTACGGAATCCTTAGACGATGGAAATCTGGTATGAACAGGAAACCGAGAGTCGTGAAAGACGCCACAAAAGTAAAGACCCTACACCTGAAGTTCATGGACGCGTGGTTGTCGATAAACAATAAAATTACTACAACTGTGCTCAAAATTAAATTTTTTGAAGTGTTTGGGATACATGTTTTCAGCTATCTTGTGAAAAATATGAGCTGCTTTAGAATGGGACAGTCCTGTCCAAAACTTGTCAGCTCATCAGGGACAAGAACAATCTAGCAGGTGTTTTGTATGAGATGATATATTTGAGATTAAGTAACACATCCGGTTGTATGTATATAGATATTGTATGCTCGGCTGTGAAAAGACAGCAAGTACTAATTTTTAACGTATTTCTAGCTAGGTAAATTAAGATTATTTGAAGGTTACCAAGAAAAAGATACTTCAAGCAGTTTTTTTTCTAATAAAATATTAAGAAAAGTAGTCATGAATATAGGAATTTTCTCCATATCGTACAAAGTAAAGTATTTAGATTGCCTACAGTCTTTCAGACTAGAAATATGTCCCTAGGGCATGAATCCCCAGCCGAGGATATATAAGTAAAGCAACATGAAAATTTGTGAATAAAATTTAATCAGTTTGGTTCAGGTAGGGCTTATTATCTTATATTCACATTCGCATTGTTTCTCTAGTAAGCTTACTGTGAAATTGATTTGAAAA
Source organism: Saccostrea cuccullata (assembly GCF_032062105.1). NCBI lineage: Eukaryota > Metazoa > Mollusca > Bivalvia > Ostreida > Ostreidae > Saccostrea > Saccostrea cuccullata. The sequence goes on from NW_026925255.1 coordinate 108,101, forward strand.
ACATTTTTGTGTATACTCACGCGTAGATATATACATGGAGAAACGTGCGTTAACGTGACGTCATAATGAGACTGCAGCGACGTTAGTAAAATGCAATAATATAGGACAGCGAGAAATTCAAATATTGTGTTTGTTTGTGTTGCCTCCAAACAGGTAAAATGTAAATAAAAGGAAGGTTTTTCAGTTTAGTGTGAATTATTGGTGTGAGAATCACACTGACTTGCACATAGGCATATTTTTCATGAAGCGCTAGCGCGCTTCATGAAATATGCCTATGTGACAAGTCTGTGTGATTCACACACCAATAACTCACACAAAACTAAAAAAAAAACATTCCTTATTTCTCAGTGTAATAATGAAGATGATCAAAATTTTGCCAAACAGTCAGTACAAAAAGCAGCAAATCGTACAAAGCAAAATCTTTGCAATTTCCGACAGTACTATATGAACACGTTAAAAGTTATACAATTCAGAAACAAACATAATTATTGAAACCAAATTAAATCATGGCAATACTGGTAAGCCATATATAATTAGGGCCCTGCTTGGCGGGCGCCCTATAGTGATCAGTCTGTCCGTCCGTTCGGCTGTCCGTCCGTCCGTCCGAGATCTCTTGTCCGGGGCATATCTTCGCTCTCCTTGGCCCAATCTGTCTCATACTTCACCCACAGAGTGCCTTTGGGTAACCGGTGTGCAGTGACCTTGAACCAGGTTTCTAGGTCAAGGTCATATCTGAATTATATATGAAAAATCCTTGTCCGGGGCATATCTTCGCTCTCCTTGGCCCAATCTGGCTCATACTTCACCCACAGAGTGCCTTTGGGTAACCGGTGTGCACTGACCTTGAACCAGGTTTCTAGGTCATAGGTCAAGGTCATAGCTGAATTATGTGAAAAATCCTTGTCCGGGGCATATCTTCGCTATCCTTGGCCCAATCTGGTTCATACTTCACCCACAGAGTGCCTTTGGGTAACCGGTGTGCAGTGACCTTGAACCAGGTTTTAGATTAAAGGCCGGCCCTATAGCGATCAGTCTGTCCGTACGTACGAGATCTCTTGTCCGGGGCATATCTTCGCTCTCCTTGGCCCAATCTGGCTCATACTTCACTCACAGAGTGCCTTTGGGTAACCGGTGTGCAGTGATTTTGAACCAGGTTTCTAGGTCATAGGTCAAGGTCATAGCTGAATTATATGAAAAATCCTTGTCCGGAGCATATCTTCGCTCTCCTTGGCCCAATCTGGCTCATACTTCACCCACAGAGTGCCTTTGGGTAACCGGTGTGCATTGACCTTGAACCAGGTTTCTAGGTCAAGGTCATAGCTGAATTATATGAAAAATCCTTGTCCGTAGCATATCTACTCTCTCCTTGGCCCAATCTGGCTCATACTTCACCCACAGAGTGCCTTTGGGTAACCGGTGTGCAGTGACCTTGAACCAGGTTTTAGATTAAAGGCCGGCCCTATAGCGATCAGTCTGTCCGTACGTACGAGATCTCTTGTCCGGGGCATATCTTCGCTCTCCTTGGCCCAATCTGGCTCATACTTCACTCACAGAGTGCCACTGGTCAATGGATTAATGGATATGCAGTGACCTTGGTGGAAGTTTCTAGGTCATGATCAGAATTAGCCTCTCTGTTTTAAATCTTTGTTTGGTACATAAATTTTTCCCCTTAATTCCAGTCAGCCTCAAACTTTACCTGTTGACTTAAGTTACAGAACATTTGTGATTTTCCTTCCATATATAAATGTCGAACAAAAAGCTGGTGACCTACTTTTGATATTTTATGGCTATATTTAAGTATCTTAGGCTCATTGTCCCATAACCAAATATATTCGACTTATAGATTTTCGGAGAATGTTGACCATAAAGTAAGTCACAGTGACCTACTTCTGAATAACTCTGGTTCTTTATATTTTAAGAGCCAGTCCGCGAGAAAACCATGCAGAACTGTCCAAATCGAAGGTTGTCATATCTTAATGAAATTTGGTGGGTAGTTAGACTTTATAATATGTTATTAAAAAATGACCAAAAAAATTCCCATCATTCAACATGGCAGCCGTAGGCAGCTCCACCTCGTTTTTGCACATTTAAGTGCAAATGCACTTAAAAAATTCAAGAAAATTGGTAAAATTCACATTTGATTTATTTTACTCAAAATTAAACTTGCATTTCCATTAAGGTATTTTGAATAACATAAGACTATGTTCTTTCAAAATTGACATTCATCATAATCAAATATGCAATATATCAAAGGGCAGACAACTCTTGAAAATTGGCATTATGCCAATTTTCAAGAATTGCCAAAAGTATTACAAATTTAATGCCCCAAATCTTCCCAAACATATCTTTGAAATTATTTTTTTTTTAATTTTATTGTACAAATATAACTCTAAACATTATCTTTGCCAAATATTGAGCTTGGGAAATAATAAATAATTGAGATATGGGGATTTACAAATTGCCAATTTTGGAAAAAATTGCTCAAACTCAAATGGGTTACAAAGTCAAATATAGTACTTAAATTTATAAACAATTTTTGTTAGATATTGAAACATGTAAAAATTTTCTTTGAAATAATAATTAAGAGTGAAAAATATTAAAATTAAAAATTAAATAAAACTAAATTGTCAGAAAATACCCCTAATATGAAGATTAGCATTTTGCCAATTGTTTAGAAATGAAAAAAAAAAAACATTATACAATTATTCAATGCCTGAGCAGTCAATAGACCAGAATATTTTTCCCGAAGTACAGGGAACAGCTCAGTGTGTTCTATTGCCCGAGGCCAGCGGCCGAGGGCAATAGAACACACTGAGCTGTTCCCTGCACCGAGGGAAAAATTTTCTGGTCTATTGACTGCTCAGGCATTGAATAATTGTTTTATTACCTAATTTTTTTTTCCGTATTAAGTAAATTTTCACAGTTGTATGTTCAGTACAGAAGGTTTCCGTACAGTATAATATTGTAAATTTATAGCTAGATATGGTTCATCTGTTATATTAAGATTAAACTAAAGATTGATTGTATAGACTATTGTTTACATTCCTCTCGAAAATGTTTTCACTCTTGTGGAGATGCCACCACTTGCCGGTGGTGCTAGCAGTGCACCTACTGCGACACGGGACCTTGGTTTAAAGGTCTCACCCAAAGGACTGGTCTCCACGTCCCACAGTTTATTAATTAGTGTGACTCTCAATAAATAAATTATCCAACCATTAAAATCATACAATTTTTAAAACCAATGTCGAAAGATTAAATAAGATGACTGTTAACCAAATCTTTGCAATGTTACAAACAACTAAATTTGAAATCCGGATCGTTTTTCCCGAAATCGTTGCAGTCTATTGACCGTTCAATAGAAAGCGTGTTCTATTGACCGGTCAATAGAACGCGTGTTCTATTGACCGGTCAATAGATCAATATGAAAAGATAAGAAAAACTGTAAACACATACAGAATAGATGAAAATATTAAATCTCTAATAAAACAACAAAAATCACTTGATTAGGTAATAAAATAAATTGTATTGGCTTACTTGCAATTTTTCAACAACCATATGAATATATATGTTCCTTACATTTTGTTAGTTAGTTTCTTTATAATTAATAAAAGGGAAATTACAAGTATTTAAATTCAAACGGATTCAGTATCATTCATATAAATTTTGAGACTTGAACATATATAAAATTTCAGCCTTTAGTAAGTTGTTTGCTAGCTGCAGAACTGTAGCTCTCCGAAAAAATATATATTGATAGACTGGAGGGCTACAGTGCCACCTGTATATTTATTGCGCATAAAAAATGCGCTTGGTTCTGTATTAATTCTTCCAAATTCTTACCTCACACAAGATGAAACACACCCTTTAAGTCCGGCTTAATGGTGGCTTATAGGTCCTTAATGGTGGTTTAATGGTTGTCTTTAAGTCACCATTAAGTCACCATTAAGCACCTTTAAGTAACATTTACACCACCATTAAGTTACCATTAAGCCAACTCTAAGTCCTTAATGGGTGCTTAAATGTAGCTTAATGGTAGCTTAATGGTGGCTTACAGGTCCTTAATGGTAACTTTTAGACCACCATTAAGTCACCATTAAGCTACCATTAAGCTAGACTTACAGGTGCTTAATGTCCAAACTCCATTAAGCTACCATTAAGCTACCATTAAGCCACCATTAAGCCACCATTAAGTCACATTACGCAGTCGATAATATTGTTTATATGGGTGAAAAATTATTTTTATAGTGATTTGTTATCAATATTATAAATGTAGAGGTCGCTTATATCTTGATTTGGTAAAAATAATGAAAAAAACGAAATTCAAAATCCAAAAATAAAAAAAAAAACCTCCATAATCGGGGCGTGAACCCATGACCTTAGGGTTGCAAGGCGAACGCCATATCCATTAGGCTATCGCCGCTCTTGATGATGAAATGAAAATATTAAATATTTAACCTTTATTTTTTTTCAAAATTTGTTTAGACTTGTAAAGGTATTTACTAGAATTTTGTTGAACATTTCCAAAAGTCTTGAATTGATTTATTAATCAAAATATAAACAATTTTATTTGTGGATCTTAACACATTAATATATATTTCTACACTGAGTTCGGCTTTTTGATTGAATGATGTAATGTGATTGAGTTCTTCGCTCTGTTATTCGAAAATTTTCGAAATGTAAGCATGAAATCATGATTGAAAATAAATTAATTATAGATAAAACACAAAAGTCTATCATCGAAAAAGAATGAGGAAAAAACAGATTCTACTATTATTTTTAATATGCTGCGGATATTAACGGTTTCTGTGTCAACAATTTAGTGACAATTCTCGCGTAAGATTTACCTGGTTAATTACGTTTACAAAAACCTTTTTTAGAATATCATATTCAGTTTAAATTCTTTTTGTATCACAATGGGTATCAAAATAATTGACTTTTTACGATGAATCATAATTTTTAATTTGTTATATGCTTGCGTTAAATTTAAATTTTTTAAAAATAATTGATCATTAAAATCTGTCAGTGTACATTGTGTATGTATAGTTTCCTGTTAGTTAACCGGGGACGGGGGGACACCTAATTAAGGTCTATTGTCTGACCAGTCGGTTTACTGTACACTGATCATCTGTTAATCTTACCCCGTTTCTCAATGTGTATACATCTGGTCGGATGTCATGTTTAGTCTGATCGGCCGTTCCTCTGAAAATCGATTTTGAAATAAAAATCATTGAAGACCGACTAGATTTTGACAGATACTTACCGCTGCATTATTAAAAAAAAATAACGAATTAATTAGAATTATTCATGATGTAAAAGCCATTAAAAAGTTTTTCATGGTAAAAGTCAATCTTTGAAAACTAAACATTTGTATACCAGTACCCCCCCCCCCCCCCAAAAAAAAAAAAGGACAGAGATTTTTTTTCATGAGATTATATAGTTATATTCCTGTGAATTCTGTAGCGGAATGTTTCTTTTAACACATGAAATAAAAATACCATTTTGTTTTTAAAAAGTAATATATATTTTGTGTTCATGAATATAGATAATTTTAAAAACAAATTGATTTTTGGTATTGTAAATTTAAGATATTTCACAAGGACTTGCTCACAGTGTGTAATAATTATTTATTTTTAAAAATCATATACACTAAAAATAAAAACAACGCATGTAATAATGATTTATTTAAAAAAATAATAATATACGGTTCTGATACAGGATGTCTTGTTTTATTATCACTGTAAATGATTTTAAGAAAAAATTAGACACCTCGAGCAAGCCCCTGTGGCTATTAGCTAACTTTGTTCCCAGTGATCAAGTTTATGCATGTTGACAAAAAACTCGTAGAAATTATGATCGAGACAAAATTATGAGTTGGAATAGATTTTGCGTAAATGATATTAAAATAACTAAAAGTTAGTTCAAAGATTCTATATAAGATGCGTAAAAGTTTAATGAGGGTTGACCATTAAGTCACCATTAAGCTCAGCTTAATGGTGGCTTAATGGTAGCTTAATGAAGTTTGGACATTAAGCACCTGTAAGCTGCAGCTTAATGGTGGCTTAAAGGAATTAACTTCTTTAAGCCACCATTAAGTCACCATTAAGCTACTATTAAGCGATTGCTTAAAGGTGGTCTTTCGTCTTGTGTCAGTTGCAAAAACACCCCCCCCCCCCCAATATAGACCCCCGGGCCTGTTAGACTTTTTTCACATAAATTATATATGGATGACACATTTGTGATATAATCTATCCTATCAATTCAGAAAAGAAGATGGGCGCATTTGGCGGGTGATCTGCAGGAATTATTTGTACGAAACATTTATGGTTTAAATGTCCATGATTTGATTGGCTGAACATACCTGGTCAGATTTTACAAACACGTGCATGGTTTGTTTTTTTTTTCATTTAGTTTGAAAGACATTGTGAAATTGTTACTTTTATGTCCATTTTTTTCTAGGGGGTACTATAACATAGAAATATTTCACAAAAGATGAAACCTAAAATATATTAACTGCATAGATGCATACGTGTACATGTACATTATAAATTAGAAAATTAGAATTGATTTCCCTTGAAACCCAAACTAAAACAAAATTTATCTTATTCAAAATTTTAATACATCAGTACATAAAACAAAACTGACAAAATAAATGGTTGCTTGTCTGAATAAAAAAAGATTCACGCCCCATGCCAGGCTCGAACCAAAAACTTTTCGCTTCAAGTGCACTGAAAAGGTAGCCTAACTTTCTGAGCTATCGCCGCTTCTTATTAACAAGTGTCTTTAAAAGGACAAAGACGCACCACATTGACACATTTGGATTTTTTGGGGAAAAGTTCATTTTTCGTGGTCTCTGGGTCTTCTCTCCATTTGTTGAAAAAGTGTATTCGTTTCTTTGAATTAAAATACACACAAATAACGTTTCAAAATCATGGAGAGAAGACCCAGACATAGAATTTTTTTAGAAAAATGTGTTTGAAAATGTACAATTTTGTACCAAATGTCTGATATGGCCAATTTTCAAGTTATTTTTAGCAAATCAAAGCTCAAATTCGGGAAAATATTTTCCGTTTCTGTTGCACAGAAACCCGATAAATTAAAAAAAATGTTAAAATTTCATGTGACATGTCAATAAAATTTTCACTTTTCAATTACGCCCAGGTTCCTGCCGAATGCCAATCAAAAGCGCCCTCGTTCTTTGCTTAAACTTACATTTTATAAAAATATATACCCTCTCTATATGATTTTTATATAGAGAATGTAGGGTAGTTTGTTTTAGGTAATTTTTCGATTTGCTGGTATAGATCTTATCGCAAATATGGCAATGAAAGATATTTTATGAGGAAAAAGTTGAAAAAGCCAAGGGGTCTATATCAAAGGGGGGGGGGGGGGTCCTGTCCTCAAGCACCTGTGAAATTTGAGATGACAGTCTTAATCTTGAACAAGGAGAAGTAAATCGAGAAACAGCGCATTTTTTGTGCACAATAAATATACAGTTTTTTCAATGGGTGACACTGTAGCTCTTCGGTCTATCAATATGTGACCTTGATTGACTGACACGCCCCCTCATCCAACTGTTTTCAGTGGATACATATAACATAAAAAAAACATTTTATCTCTGTCTGCAATGGTACATGTATTAATAATACCATTATGGTTATTCAGAAAAAGTATCAAATATTAATTTACACAGCCTTATACAATTTTAATAATGTTTTGAAAATAATTTTGGCAAAATTTGATAGCCCCCCTCCCCCCAATTTGAATAAATATGAATCCAGTTGTAACGTGAAGCGGTCACCCATCCAAGGATTAAACAGGCTTGCCGTCGCTTAACCTGAAATAGAGGGAGACTCTAACGCATCACCAGAAAGGTTAGCTCACTGGCGAGGCAGTATAAGTTCCCTATATACTAACTGTCCGCTACACTTCCCCTCGCTCAGGGAAGCTTCAACCCGAAGCTTAGCATGAGTTCTAAGTATTTGGACCTCTTCAGCTATGGCAACCAGTGCTGTTCCTGGACACGAAGTCCTAGTCTTAGAGCTTCCTGAAGCAGATCGGAACCTGACTTCAGATACGGCAACCCCTGCCGTTCACAGACACGAAGTCTGGATATGGACACTAAGTCCTGACTCTAAGACTTCCTGAAGCAGGATACCAGACACCCAGAGTCACTACGCTGCCACAAATTTTGTAACGTGAAGAGGTCACCCATCCAAGGGTTAAACAGGCTTGCCGTTGCTTAACTTGCCCGGAGGGAGACTCTACCGCATCATCAGAAAAGCTAGCTCACTGGCGATGCAGTATAAGTTCCCTATATACTGTCCGCTACACAGTCTTTTATCATGTTTATAGCCAGTTTTAAATTTTTTCCACTTTGTACTGCAAACTAGCAAAGTTTTGGCTGCAGTAACGACTCATATTTTCTTTGGTGGGGGTGGGGGGGTTGTACCCTCCCCCGAATAATTTTGCCAATATTTATCGTGGAGGGTCCTATATCGGTGGGGTACCTAAATTGGTGGCATCTCCTTTTGAGCTGATGATTTTTAATGTGAGGTCTGACTTTATCAATATATAGAGCTACATATATAAAGTTTGTACTGCAAACTAGCAAAGTTTTGGCTGCAGTAACGACTCATATTTTCTTTGGTGGGAGGGGGGGATAGTACAATCCGCTGAATAATTTTGCCAATATTTATTGTGGAGGGTCCTATATCGGTGGGGGTACCTAAATTGATGGCATCTCCTTTTGAGCTGATGATTTTAGTGGTTTAGTAGATTAAAGTATGTCATGTAAAATTTAAAATATTCCTAGGAATGACGGTGTTTGGTTAACTCAAAAACACACTAAATTTATGAAACCTGAACAATTTACATGTAGATTGAAATTACAAATTATTTTTGAATTTGTTTAGAGTATGCAATCAAATACCTGTTTGTATTCTTATATTTTCTCAAATGATGACAAAACAAGTTGCTAAGACACTAAGAAAACTACGTGCGTTTATATTGAAAATATATGATTTTAGTTAGTCATTCCTCCATGATTTTTCGATCCCTCACTTAATTATTTCATTATTACATGTTTCATGTGTTTTTCTTTTCCTTTTCATATTCTGATTATGTATATCATATTACTTGTCCTATGACCTGAATTTATATGTTGTAAATATTCTTCATTGTCTTCATGTACCTGAAATGGTTTGAGTGAATAAAATGATCTTGAACTTGAACGGGGCCAGGTGCCTTAAACAAAATATCAAATGTATATTTTGATTAAAAATATGTTATTATTTGATTTAATTTCCTATTCAATTGTATTTGTTAGGAAAAAATTTGTATCTGTTAATTACCATGAAATACATGTAGATTCCCCGAGGACAGAACCCTATAGAATAGAAAACATACCTACTACATGTATATGCCCCAAGTAAAAAAAACATCTGATGAACTTTTATTATTTATTTTTTTTTACTTTCTATGGAATTCTTGGTATTCTTTTTTATAGTTGATAATGTAGGTTGTCCCCCCTCCCCCACACTGAAATTGCTTCCTATGGGCCTGTTACATGTATTTGTTTATTCAAGCTAAATTGTTATATTTTACATTCAAATATCTTAAAATAAGTTTTCCCTCATTCATAGTGCAATAATGCTCCACAACAACTCCCTAGGTGAAGAAAAAATGATCATACATGACTTTTTTCTTTCCATATTGACATACCTGTCACTTTTTACCCAACGATACAAAAGAGTTCCAACAAGGGGGGATAACAATTTAACTCCAGCAAATTGGTAACAATGGGGTAAAATAAGCAAAAGAAAGTTATATGAAGTTTCCAAATCAGTTATTCCTCTTCAAAAAAATATATTAGATTAAGAATCTTCTCTTTTTCTTTAAATATCATAGAAATAATCCAAAAATATGGTAAAAGACTGTTATTTAAAATATGTGAAATTGTAGCAAAATATGGTATTTCAAAGTTAATTTACAGCATGTAGATATTATTTCCCAAGCTCAATATTTTAACACAGAGTAGACCTTAGATCATTCTTAAAGTAACAATTAATTTAATTTTTATTTAATTTCAATCTTGGTCTTGAGAGAAACGAGCATCTGAAAATGGCTAAAAAATCATACTCATTTATTTAGGATGTATAAATAGATGTGTAAAAAATAAAATATTCATTTGAATTAAGTTTTTCCTCATTAATTGTGTTAATTGGACCATGACTTTGAAAATAAAACAAAATTTGAAAATAAACTGATGACAAAAGGTAACTTTTTGACTTGATCAATTTGTATACATTTTCCATTAAATTTTGTGTGATTTTCGACAAATATGCAAATGAGCTGTTACTAAAAATAGATGCAGGGTTTGACATTTTTGTGTGGATATTCTGACTTCTACCTTTATGTAGAAAATTTTAAGTCACTAAAAATTCCCAAGTTGCAACCTTCCATTTGGACGATTTTTTGAATTTTGCATGATTTTCTCGCGGACTGGCTCTTAAAAGGCATCTGCGTTTGCATGGCTTTTTGATTTTTTTATTTACCAAAAAAAAAATCTTTTAAAATTCACTCTTTTATTTATTTTAAGTTTTCCCTATGGATTGTAAGGAACTTCATGAAAATGGCCAGTGGCAATCAGGTGTGTACGATATATATCCTCCTGGGACGAAATCTCTTCCGCTGAAGGCTTACTGTGATATGAGTACTATGGGAGGAGGCTGGACGGTGTGTAGTTTTGGAATCAATTAATTTAATTTTGAATCTCTGGTTATGCTTTTCAGGATGTAGGTTGATAATTTGTTGTGCATCTAGAATATAAAAATTCAACATTGATGTTGAAATTTGCTACAAAACAAATTTCTACCAAGCTACTGATCTAATTTTTAGCTCTACTGGTTAGAGATCACAGGATATGATGCGATAGTAATGCATTCGGCGTCCTACCTACCAAAATGCTACTCCTCCTACGGTTTTGATCTGATTTCAATATAACTTGGCACACGAGTAGACTACACTCGGATACATAGTTTTATCTGTTTTTGATTTGAATTAACTATGCTGCCGTGGTTAAAAAATTAAAGAAATATTTTCAAAATGCTTTTCCTCCTACAGTTTTGGTCTGATTTTTATATAACTTGGCACAGAAACAGACTACATTAAGATACACAATGCTGTTTATTGGTTTTCGTTTGAATAAACAGTGTTGCCGTGGTTACTAAACATAGAATTTTCTGTAAAATTCTTTCCAAATGCTACTCCTCCAATAGTTTTGGTCTGATTTCAATGTAATTTTACATAGAAGTAAACTTTACTAACATACCCAATCCTGTATATCATTTTTTGATTTCGATAAACATTGCCCTGGAAATAGAAATTTCTGTAATATACCCTCAAAATGCTACTCCAAATACAGTCTTTGCCTGATTGTAATATAATGTGGCATGCAAGTAGACTACACTAAGAACAGAAAGATACAGTCAAGGATCATTGTTTTATTTATTGCTGTAGTGAAGTCTCAATTCCATACTGCTACTTTTCTCTTCTTTTGCTGTAAGTACAAACCAGCAGAGCTTCAGTCTCGACAGAGACTTCTGGTTTAAATACTGAGTCTGGACAGGGCAAAAAATCGTTATTTTAAAGTTGACCCAACATACATAGCATAATAATATACAATTCATGCATTTTTTCAAGGCAATTCAAAAGCGAATAAGTGGATCCCCGAGCTTTAAGCAGAGTTGGTCCGAGTATAAAAATGGTTTTGGTACACCGGACCAGAATGTCTGGATCGGTAAATATAAATTGTTAATCCATTCAATAATTTGGACATATCCAATGATATTTATATAAAAAAATTACAAATTTATAGCGATTTATTATAAATTTTAGACCAATTTATATTAAATGTGTATTTGGCGTATTCACAAACTATTTCAATTTTCCAGACTTACAAACACTTAAGGAAAATTATACATATTTAAAGTACACAGCATCATTTTGAAATTCACTTTTTGAATCTTAGATACCTCCGAAACGTATATTTCAAAAATATATAACATCAGCATAAAAATGTTTGATATGAATAAATTTTTAAACAGGAAATGACGCAATAAATCAATTAACAAAGCGGAGAAACTCATTCTTGTACGTCTCCATCACACTGGTGAATGGAACAACACTGTATGAGCTGTACGATCAATTCTCCGTCTCCGATGAAACACAAAAGTATCAACTCTTTCTGGGAGGACCTGCCACGGGAACCTTAGGTATGTGACAATGAACATGTATCATACAAAAGAAAGAAAATAGAGGAGAAGAAGAGAGAAAAAGATAAATAACAAAAGTATAGAGTGAATTTTGGCTTAAGTTAAGGAGTACATAACGTAAATAGTCATAATACATGTAAATCAAAGATATATACATTACACATTTACTCATTGTTCTTCTATCTCATTTTAAGACAATAAAAAATTCTAGTGCATCTGTATTGTGTCGTCATACATCTTATCATGATTGCGTCATAGTACATCACACCTGTATTGTGTCGTAATACATTACATCTGTATTGTGTCATAGTACATCACACCTGTATTGTGTCATAGTACATCACGCCTGTATTGTATCGTAGTACATCACGCCTGTATTGTGTCATAGTACATCACACCTGTATTGTGTCATAGTACATCACACCTGTATTGTGTCATAGTACATCACACCTATTGTGTCATAGTACATCACGCCTGTATTGTGTATAGCGGGTTATTTTAGCGGGGTGCTAATTTTGGCTTATTTTTGCGTTTTGAGGGCGGCCCGCTAAAAATTGAATCGCTAAAATAGTGAGTCAATAGTTAACTTAGTCTTCTTAGTGTTCATCGGTAAAGAGATGAAACCCTGTGTCCGCTAAAATAAATTACGCTAAAATTATTGGGGTTCCTTTCAACAGGCAAAACGCCAAATTTTACACCCGCCAAAAAAACCCGCTATACGGTAGTACATCACACCTGTATTGTATCGAAGTACATCACGCATGTATTTTGTCATAGTACATCACACCTGTATTGTGTCATAGTACATAACGCCTGTATTGTGTCATAGTACATCACACCTGTATTGTGTCATAGTACATCACGCCTGTATTGTATCGTCGTACATCACACCTGTATTGTGTCATAGTACATCACGCCTGTATTGTGTCGTAGTACATCACACCTGTATTGTGTCATAGTACATCACACCTGTATTGCGTCATAGTACATCACGCCTGTATTGTATCGTAGTACATCACGCCTGTATTGTGTCATTGTACATCACACCTGTATTGTATCGTAGTACATCACGCCTGTATTGTGTCATAGTACATCACGCCTGTATTGTGTCATAGTACATCACGCCTGTATTGTGTCATAGTACATCACACCTGTATTGTGTCATAGTACATCACACCTTTATTTTGTCATAGTACATCACGCCTGTATTGTGTCATAGTACATCACACCTGTATTGTATCGAAGTTCATCACGCCTGTATTGTGTCATAGTACATCACACCTGTATTGTGTCTTAGTACAACACACCTGTATTGTGTCGTAATACATCACATCATAATTGTGTCGTTGTACATCACACCTGTATTGTGTCGTAATACATTACATCTGTAATGTGTCATAGTACATCACATCTGTATTGTGTCCTAGTACAACACACATGTATTGTGTCGTAATACATTACATCATAATTGTGTCGTTGTACATCACACCTGTATTCTGTCTTTGTACATCACACCTGTATTCTGTCTTTGTACATCACACCTGTATTCTGTCTTTGTACATCACACCTGTATTGTGTCTTAGTACATCACATCTGTATTGTGTCTTAGTACATCCACAGGAATATGAAATTTTAATCGTCAATAAAAGAAATCCGTAAAAAAAATTCCTACCCTTAATTTAAAAAAGAAAACCTGGATGGCAACGTGTTTTGGGGGGACCCATCAATACAAATAGATCTTGGCTCGGCCAGAAAAATCTCGCGACTAATTCAGTTTCCGGAGCATTTTTGTTATTTATTAAATGTGAAAAATTTAATATGTTTGACGACTACGGGTCGCTCCAGCCCTTTTTCCACTTTGACAGCTCATCCTGGACTCCATGCCACTAAACCGGAATAGAATCTCGCAGTGTATATTTGACGTTTATAAAAACTTGTTCAAATGAAATAAAATAAATAATTGTTCAACGTTATTTTATTCAGTTATTTTGAAATTTATTCAAGAGAAATGTAAAAAAAAATATTAATTCTTTTCTTACTTGTATACAATGTGTATCAGGCACAGATGATTTAGTTTTTACAAGCGCCAAATTTATATCACTAAAAAGTAATGTCGACAAAGAGCCAAACAGTAAAAACTAAATGCCCTTATAAAGCACTATTTTGTTTGAAAAATATATCTTTTCATTGATCACGTATGGTAACATAAAATTGTACATGAAGTTTTACATGCAATTTTTGGTTCTTTTTTTCATATATTCACCTCGGAGTTCACTTCCGGTTTAGTGGTATGGAGTCCAGGATGAGCTGTCAAACTGAAAAAAGGCCATGAACAGCCCGTAGTCGTCCAGCAGATTTGATTTCTTAACTTGAATAAAAAGCACAAACACTCCGAATAATGATTTAGTCGCGAGACTTCTCCGACCAAGCCCAGATCCATTTGTTTAGGTTGGTCCCCCCAAAACACGTTGCCATCCTGGGGTTGGTTTAGTAAAGGGTAGGAGAATTTTTTTTTTTTTGGACGATAAAAACTTCAGACTCCTGTGGTTACATCACACCTGTATTGTGTCATAGTACATCACATCTGTATTGTATTGTTATATTTCACATCGTTGATGTTTCGTAACACCTGTTTATATCCATTATATAAATCACCCTGAGTTTTAAAATTAGTCCTTAAGTCATTTAAGCCAGTATGTTTTATGACATATATTGTTAAGCTGGCTTAAAACAACTATTATCAATTATTTAATATATGTCTTTGTAAACGTGTTTCTTAATAGTGGGATCATTGCCAGTGATCCGTGTGGGATTTCATTATCTATTGTTAACAATACAATTGAGTTCAGTTAAATACATTAGTTATTTTGGGGTAACTATTTCGCATGTATTCATTCTACAGGTGACAGTATGTTAAACACTTATGATTGGGGTAAACTGTCTGGGATGTACAGGGATAACGACAGAGCTGGTGTTAACTGCGCGGCTCAGTGGGGAGGAGGCTGGTGGTTTAATGATTGCCACGAAGCCTTCCTTAACGGACCCTGGTACCCGGAATACTGGCGCAAACCTTGGAATCATACAGTGGGAAATATTGATCAGACATCGGAGACATATATAAGAGAAACGAGGATGATGATTAAACGTCACTAGGTATTCACTCCTAGTTTATCTATGTTGTAATTACTTTATCATATCATAAGGGGTTGATATGTATTATAGAATTTCCGAATGATGGAGACATTTTACATTCAACACATGGCTTGAAGACATACCTCATTATATACTCAAAGTTGACAGTTCTTTTGATTAAAAATTCGTAAAAAATAGTTAATGTTCAGACAATTGTTTCAGAAATGCTTTCTAGACGTTAAGAATTACGCTCCCTTCTTCAAGTGATTGTAGCAACTGACAGCATAAATCTCGAACCCGAGCTATAGTGTGTAGCGTAAAATCATGCGAAGTTGATCGGGAAGGTTTTATAAATGCTTTTGTCGGGTAACGTAACTGCTTCTGGTGTGATTCAGCATTCTTCAAGTGTAATAGTGAAACTTATAACATTTGTCACTGGTCACGGAAGCGTAGTGGGAGAGCGTTCGCTTCGCAATCGGGAGGCTCGGGTTCGAATCTCCTTCAAATCATACCTTAGACGTACACATAGTACTGACTGTTCATTTGCGGAGGACTCGGCATTATAACTGAAACTAACGGGTCTTTCGGGTATGATTCTAAAAACGTAGGTCACGGTAGGCTATGGCACGATACAGTACCCTCGCTGTTCAATGGAATTGAGGTAAGAGTAAAGGTCTAAATTTGATACCCTTCACCAGCATACGGTGACGTTTCCATATGAATGACGTTAGACAAAATACAATCAATAAGTGATGGGAATCGGTAAGAATTTCATAATCGATAATTGGGTTACTCTAACTAACGAATTATCGAATAAAATCGGATATGTAAAATTATATCAACATAAACAAGTATATGGTAACCGTAAGAATAGGTAAATGACAATTTTCTGTGGTGAACCAGCTGGTCCTTTGTTAATTTTATTGATCCAAACGTACACCCATGTCCAGAAACATGCTTTGTTGTTTGGGTAGAAATACAAGAGTTTGTTTATCTGCACCATTATGTTTCACAAATAAGTCAAAAGCAATGTTGTGGATTGAAAATTAGGGTTAAAAATTATCATATTTTAAAAATAATATAATAATCAGAATTTTAAAAATGCAATCGATTGCTTGGATTATGTCAGCAATGACTGATTTTCGATAGTAATCGATGATTGGAACATAACTACAATCAATCAATATAACATTTGTCATATAAAACGAATGTATGAAGATTTTTTTTTATATTTTAATAGGTTTTTCCCTCTCGGCAAACGAGGATTAAGAAAAGGATTATACCATGATGGTTGTTTCATTAACCCGTTGAAGATTTCCTGATACATGGAACATTTTTTTCATTCATATCAATTTCTTTTTACTTTTTTTCCGATTCGAAAATAAGATAATATATGAAAATGTTAGTGCGTATTTACTTGCAGAAGATTTGTTTTTTCGCTGTTTATATCTTGACCTATTGCTATCCGTTTATGTCCGTCGGCGTGCGCCATGCGTTATCATTTGAACTTTTTTAGCTTCTTCTCTGCAACCCCTCCACCAATTTTGGCACAAAGCATCTATTGGTGAAGGGGAACAACAATTATGAATTTCATGGCTCCTGCTCCCTGGGATCCTGAGGGATGGGGACGAAACCACTAAAATTAATGCAATATATAGGAAATATAGGAAATATATGAATATATGAATATATAGGAAAAATCTTTTAGTATACTTAGTATTGTTTCTAAAATAATTAAAAAAGCTGTATACATACAGCTAGAAAATTATTTGACTGAAAATAATATTTCATATGAATTACAATCTGGATTTAGAAGTTCATTTTCCACAGATAGCTGTCTACATTTAACAGACTATATAAAAGGTACAACAGCCAAAGGTATTTTTTACAGGAATGGATTTACTTGATCTTCAAATAATTAACTCGTTATAACGAAATAACTAACCCGTTATAACGAAATGGTTAACTCTTTATAACGAGATAACTAAGTCGTTATAACGAGATAGTTAAGTCGTTATAACGATATAATTAAGTCGTTATAACGATATAATTAAGTCGTTATGACGAGATAACTAAGTCGTTATAACGATATAATTAACTCGTTATAACGAGATAACTAAGTCGTTATAACGAATTAAATAACGAGTTAATTAACTCGTTATAACGAGATAATGAATTCGTTATAACGAGATAATTAAGTCGTTATAACGAGATAATTAAGTCGTTATAACGAGATAACTAACTCGTTATAACAAGATACCTAACTCGTTATAACGAAATACTAACTCGTTATAACGAGATAACTAACTCGTTATAAGGAGATACTAAATCGTCATAACGAGATAAAACTAAGTCGTTATAACGAGATAATTTTCTCGTTATAACGAGATAATTAACTCGTTATACGAGATACAAACTCGTTATAACAAGATATTAACTCGTTATAACGAGATAACTAAGTCGTTATAACGAATTATTTTTTTTTCTATTCAAAAATGAGCCTATCAGGCTTTCGTATATGAGGACATAATTCAAAATTTAAATTTGTATGTTCATTGCCCTCTCCTTAAAATAATACCAAATTTAATATAGGTATCCGGTATTCGCCCTATTCAAATTAAAATATGCCATTCATTGACAAATCGCACTTTTAAATCTGCCAAACCTCTTTTCATATTCATTGGCAGATCCGATTTCCTCTCTTTTACATATACTTTTATAATAAACATTGATTCTATGGAACAAACATTTTAAGGAGTTACAGTGTATAGATGCATTTAACTTAACAACATGAATGAGAAACGTCACTCAACGAACAGTGATACATGTAGTTAGTAAAGCTTTTAAAGTAGAGCAAATTTTCACCGGCATTAAATTTGTGCAAGGTCTGTAGCAAGGGCTTCAATGTGTGTGTGTGTGTGTGTGTGTGTGTTGGGGGGTGGGTGTGGAGGTCCGTGTTTGCTCTGCGCCTATTTTGTATGTTTTATGGACTTTTGATCTTGATAATCTTCCTTCTCTCAATATGTTTCATAAGTTATTATCTGAAGACTTGATAGTTCTAAGTGACCTCAACTATATATTTATGCCCCCGTAAACGAAGTTTCGGGGGTACATAGTTTTTGTCGTGTCTGTCTGTCTCTCTGTTTGTCCGCAAAAACTTTAACCTTGCCTATAACTTTTGATTTAGTGGAGCAATGACTTTCATATTTCATATGTGCATTCCTTGTGACAAGACCTTTCTTTGGGCACCACCAAATTTGACCTTTTGAGCTTGGAGTTTGACCTACTTTTAAATGAAAATTTCAATATTTTACTTTGGACATATCTTTTGAACAGTAAACAACAGGGCATTTATACTTCACATATATAATGTTTGTTAAAAGACCTTTCACTGGACACCAACAACCTTGTCCCTTTGACCTTGTAGATTTCCGTATTTGTGAAAAAACTTTAACCTTGGCCATAACTTTTGAAGGGTAAGGGATAGGGCTTTCATACTTCATATATGTAATCCTTGTGAGAGGACCTTTCATTGGATATGAAGATCCTTGACCCTTTGACCTTGACCTTTGAGATTTACCTACTTAAAAAAAGCAAACTTTGACCATTACTTTTAAAGATTAAAGGCTAGTGCTTTCATACTTTACATATTTAATCCTTATGACAAGAACTTTCATTTGATAACAATAACTTTGACCTTGACCTTAACTTCTGAACGGTTAGGGCTAGGACTTTCATGCTCTACATAAGTATTTTATGTGGCAAGGCCTTTCAAATTGATACTAATTACATTGACTTTGACCTTGGAGATTTTTGTACTCATTAAAAAACTTCAACATTAGCTTACTTTCAAATTTCACAATTGTTTTCCAGTGAGAATACCCTAATTTTTGTACGAATTAATTAAGAAAAGCTTAACCTTTGCTATGTTGCCATACGTGGGCATCAGTGTTTTACAAACACATCTTGTTTAGATTAGGCACCGTTCCCTTATGATAACCTCAACTGCAAAGCTCTGTTTTATTAAGATTTTGGGGTGATGACTTCCGTGAAAACTCTGCACCTTTGACCATTGATTGATCTTTCCTGGAAAAACTATTTTTTTCCACAGAAGTTTATTTCTTGTGCAAACTCTGCACTTAGGACATTTTATGGATATTTCTCATGCCAGCATCTACTTGGGAAAAAACATCGGTTTATAAATTTAAGGTCTGCTCCAAGGACCCGGTATTTTAATTCTTGACACTGCAGTTTTAACCCTTGCACTGGACTTATAGTTAAATTTCATCTTAATCAAATAACATACACGAAATTTACATAATTATAAAACATGGTAAATTTAAAATTGTGCTGACTGGTTATTTAAGCAGAAGTTTTAAAATATGGATTTTTTTTTTCAAAATAACGGATCTGCTAATAAAATATTTATAATACCTTAATTGCTTCCTTATAACATTCGTTTGAAGTAACTCTATGATGCTTAAACTAAAGTGTAAACTGCCTTTAAATTTAAAATTTTATGAAATTTTTTATATTCTTTTCACGCCCCAAGAAAAAATCATTTATCAATGCTGTTAAAAATTCTTCTCAGATGGTTCACTATCCCTCTCTTCGTGTATGCCTTCATGTTTATGACCCCCACCCCACCACCTACAAAAGTATTTTTTTCTGTTAAATCAGGACAGTTTTAGCATGTGAAGAAGTTATTTTAACTTATCAAATTATTATACAAATATGGACTCAATGTAGGTCAATATGAATTTATAAGGACCCAGGTTGACATATACTGACCGAAGATACATTGAGTATATCAACCGAGGGTGCTAGCCCGAGGTATATATTCTACATGTATCTGAGGTCAATATATGTCTTCCTGTGTCATTATCAGTGCATACTGACCGTGAAATGGGTCCACATTTTTTTTTATACAACTTCCTAAAATTATGATTACAGTGTATATATTCCAAATGTTTACAGAGATATAAATATGCTATAATTGTTCACCATAAATAAGTTGATTGATTGTATACTGTTTAACGTCCCTCTCCAGAATATTTCACTGATATGGAGACGTCACCATTGCCGGTGAAGGGCTGCAAATTTGGGCCTATGCTCGGCACTCAGGGCCATTATCGTTCACTTTTTCCTTCCTTTACCACATTCATGTTGTGTTGCTGAATACTACGAAGGTGTAGCAGTTAATTTTGGTCTTTCTTTTTCATCTTCATTGTGGATTTAACCTTTGGAAAAGCCTGAACTTCTAGTTCACTCATGTGAAGAGAACTCGTTAAATAATATTTTTTTTCAGTAGATTTGGAGTGCCAAGGGTAATACATACAGATCAAGGCCGGGAATTTGAATCTTTGCTATTCACAGCTCTTTGTACGAATTTTGGGGTAGAAAAAACTAGTACTACACCCTATCACCCCCAATCAGATGGTATGATAGCAAGGTTTAACAGAACTTTGCAAGATATGCTCTCAGCCTTTGTCAACATGATGATTGGGACGACCATTTGCCTTATGTTATGATGGGGTATAGTGCAACACTGCACAAAAGTATAAATTGTAGCCCAAATCTATTAATGATGGGTCGAGAATTGACGCTGCCTATTGACATTATGATGGGTTTACCTCCTAATACTCCAGATGACAAATGTCCCGTTACGTATGTAGAATGGCTAAGAATACTATGATAATTGCTTTCAATTTTGCACATACCCATCTTGCTCTCCAGAGACAAAAACTAGATCATGATATTAATGCTAAAACCAGACAATTCACTCCTGGGAATTGGGTTTGGAGATGTTATTCCCTTAGTGTAGGACAAAAACTTGGTTTAGAATGGACGGGACCTTACCTCATTTTGGTAAAAAATTTCAGACATAACCTACAAAATTCAGAAAAATGAAACATCCCCATCATTGGTAGTTCATGTTGACCATCTCAAACCATATAGAGGCCGAAATTTCCCTGAAAATTGGTTATCATCAAATACACAAATTATCTCAGACTCAGAGACTGAATTGTCTTTAGATCATCGGGATAACTCATGTGTAAACCCAACATCTGATTTCTCTCCCCGTAGAACTCGTTGTGGAAGACCCATAAAGCCTAGAGATGTATATAGTCCCTCATAAAGCGTTGTACATATCAGTAGTCTTACAGAATTTTAGTTCAACGGAAGTACACTTTGAGTTATTGTTTAAATTTGTAGAAATATTTTTTGATTACTTTCACTGTTACTTAATGTATCAAAGACTTACACATTATTTTATTGATATTAAACAATAACCCTTTGTAATTATTGAAATATATTTAGTATCATGGAAGCCGATGATCTGCATGTAAAGGAGGACGTGTTAGTCCAGTTTCACCAAACCTATTGTAGGACACACTGGCCTTTCCAAGTCATGGTCTGTGAGTTCATTGAATGTGACCAATATGTCTACCCAACACTTCGGAAATACATGCGCCAATGGCAGAAATTACATAAGGAAATGCATGAAGTGTTGGAATGTAGCTTATGTTCTCACAAATACGAGAAATTATTTTCTCATACAACATTTACAGAGAGACCACCATCTGCATCTTGAAGCAAGTAAAGAGATGGCAGCTAAGGCTAACTGCGTAAATATTAGGAATCTACTGTACAAAAGATTTGGATCAATATATTTGAAGTCGAGCGTTACAAAATTCAAACAGAGGATCTGCAAAGTAATCAAGAATATGCGAGAATGGGATTGGATATTGGTGATGTGTGTGTAAAATTAAGCATCTTGTTCCTAACTTGGCAAACTACTGAGGAGAAAGATTTCCCTACAAGTTAGAGTAGATGCTACGTCTTGCAAAAACAATTGGTTTTGATAAAATTTTGCCAATTTTCTTTCAGCATGGTGGAGCAAGATAGGAGTTTGAAAAAAAGTTTGTTGAGAGTCAAAAAAATGTGTAAACCTTTACCTATGCCATTTCCCAGTGGTAAAAAAAAACATTGTATCAACCATCACAGAAAAGGCAAAAAGTGTTGCAAACACCTTGGAAAGTAGCATCCATTCCTGCTGAAAATTTGAACGAGATGGAAAAGATTTATCTGCATACAAGAAAGATATACCACAAAATCTAAAGGGCCAAGAAAAAAAGGGTTGCATTATTTGCACTTTTTATAAACCTCTCTAAATCAGTTGATAGGTCTTTGGTATATCCACTAACATCAATTTTGTCTTTTATGGTGACTGTGGAGAAGAAGGGAAGGGATGTTCAACATGTAAAAAGGTCAGGGTTCAGGAAAAAAACATTGTATCTTGTTCAAGTGGCAACTGGTGCAGTGCATCGAGGTGATACCATTGGTTAAGCTTTGAATATAGTTGAAAAACAAGTATATACTTACAAAACGTCAGAAAATTTGTGAATGAAAATGTTGTACTTCATGCTGTTGTTATTGTCGCAAGTAGGAATAGAGAGTCCTATACATTGACAAAGTGTGCATTTGAAAATATTCCTGTGCTTAACTTGGATGGAACAGAAGGATCACTGCTAAAAAAAACCTTCTTTGTGATTTTTACATGGAACTTACTACTGAGTGGAATTTAATGAAACTTTCACGTAATATTTATTACATATTGCCATTGTGCACCTCCTATTTTACTTTTTTATTCGACACGTATTTTAAGTTTTCCATAGCAAAACATGGACATTGCCATCATATTTCAACTTATGAATTTACATATAAAAGCTTCTAGAACAATTTGAAAAGACGAGTTATTCCTCTTTACACTTTACCGTAAAACAATATTTATCAACAATTTATTATGGGAGGCGGGGGTATTATTTAGTGAGCTCATTGCTCACAGTACGTCTAGTTTTTTTTTTTTTTATTTTAGCTTGGTTGGTCCACTTTTATACACGATTGATTGATTGTATGTTGTGTATCGGCCCTCTCGAGAATTTTTCACTCATATGGAGACGCCACCACTTGTCGGTGGAGGGCCACAAATTTTGTCCTATGCTCGGCACTCAGGGCCTTTGAGCAGTGAGGAATCTTTTTCGTGTCAACACCTACTGCGACACGGGACCTCGGTTAATACAGTCTTATCCGAAGGACCGGTCTCCACGTCCAACAGTGGGAATCAAACCAGCGACGTAATGATTAACTCCTTACTTCGCGACTCTAAAGCAGACGCTCTTACCACTGCGCCACGCGGGCAATTTTAATACAAACGAACAAAAACAAAAAATCCAGTATATCACAGATGAAATAAAAATAACCTTCGTACTTACCCGCTTGTTGGTATGGCTGATCTGCTGGAAGTACTTTCCAGTGTTGCTGCTCCACCCCATTTCTCGTCTCGTGGACAATGACACACTCACATGGAACAGTTCTCTAAACCGGTTTCTAATCACTCCAGTCGTTAGTTCTTTATTTTTACACATCCACATGTGAATAAATTGTTTGTGTACCAACACAGGAGTTCGCGTACCTATCAGTTTTACCAAAAATTTCAGGAAATAAAAAAAATACGTAATACCTATAATAATAACACAAGGAGTGCAACGGTTGTCCGCGACGCCATGACGTGACGTCACGGGCGGTCCACTTACCCAAAAGGAACAAAAGTAAACAATCATACACAATTAA
This sequence comes from Saccostrea cuccullata, assembly GCF_032062105.1. Taxonomy (NCBI): domain Eukaryota; kingdom Metazoa; phylum Mollusca; class Bivalvia; order Ostreida; family Ostreidae; genus Saccostrea; species Saccostrea cuccullata. Next base: position 132,136 of record NW_026925255.1, read on the forward strand.
CTAGAGATAACGATATTACGTTTAGATACGAGTACAAGTACTTGTACCTCCCCGTTTTAAATTTTCTTGAATTTCTACTAACTTGTCTCTAGTTTATTTTCGCATATGACCTCAATCATCTAGATTATCATTTCAGGCAGTTTTGTTCCTTTTGGGGTAAATGGACGCGCCCGTGACGTCACGTCATGGCGTCGCGGACAACGGATGTTTGAGCGAAGTTGTGGAGAAATGTCACCGCTGCTGCTGTAAAACATGAGTTTGAAATCTTATGCATTAAAAGCCATAAAGAATGGTCCCTTCCACAAAGATTGGTTTGTGTTTTATAATTTTCGATTGAAGATTAATTGTGCGACAGCCTTGATACTAAGCGAGGGGTACCTAGGTGACCTAAAATGCGTTGCACTCCTTGTGTTATTATTAAAGGTATTACGTATTTTTTTTTATTTCCTGAAATTTTCGGTAAAATTGATAGGTACGCGAACTCCTGTGGTACCAACTACAGTTTTCGCTTCGTAACAAGCTTCGAATGTTTTCTTGCCATGATCCCGTGACAAAAACACTTGTATATGGCCTCTCTTGACACACTAGTCCCATGATAAATCTTCATTAACCTCTGAATTTCACCCACAGAGCGTCCTTCCTGCCGATAACGATATTCACCCGCTTTTACGTTTAACCTCTACACCATTTTGAAAAGTGAAGTCGGTCGAGCTCGGAATACTCGATGTAGTTTTTCGATCTCGATTTTAAATAACAAAGTTCACTGAAATATTATATATAGTCCTGTTCATAATATTTATCTTTTATAGTCAAACATTTACTGTTATATCGATGCTAAAAATTGTATTTAAATACTAGTTTCGTTTTTTCATTATTGATTCCGACTTTTAACAAACTCGATAGGATAGGATTGGTCCCCTAGAAGAAGTATAGGAAATAGGATAGAGAGGATAGGATACAGGATTCAGGATAGAATTGTCAACTTCCAGGATAGCAGCACTGTATTCATCGCCCCAAAACTAGATGCTACGAGATTAAGGTGGGTTTCCATGTTGGTGGATTTCCGATTCTATATCCACTACTAGCCTGGTGTGAATAACAGTGATGCAGATGGACTCCGTCGCATGCCGCTTGACGTATCCAAGTTTACAGAAAGTTGTTCCCCTGACACCATTGATGCCATAGTTACATGTACAGCAGTAAGGTTAGACAAGACTGTTTGTAGCAGTATTTGTGCACCAGTGAAAGAGGCTGAAGCTGAGAAAGAGAAACTTCAGAGTGGAACCTTTTCTTCTATAAGCAATGCTACCTTAACACTGGAACAGAGTAAAGACCCGGACATTGGGCTTATAATTCCTTTTGAAGAAAGGAAGGAACCAAAGGTTGGAGCCCTTCTTCCAAGTGTTTACAAAGAAAATGGCCAAAGTTGAAGGTGGTAAATGGATTGCTTAGGAGGGAGATTTCACTACCTCGAGAAGGACAAATTCAACAAATTGTACTTCCAAAATGTTATTGGCAATTATCCCTTATACATTCGCCCAGGTGTATGCCACTAGGAACAAATCAGCTAAGACTGCAGCAGAAAAAGTGTTCAATGAGACTAGCAGACTTCACCACGATCAGGGACGTGAATTCAAGAGCATATTTTTCTTTGAGTTACAGAAGTTGTGTGGAAGTAATCACTCTCGTACAACACCCTACCACCCCCAAGGAAATGGCCAAGTGGAGCGTTTCAATAGAACTTTGTTACAAATGTTAAGAACTCTTGAACCGTCTTTCAAATCTGACTGGAAATCTCATTTAAACAAAGTCGTTTACGCATACAATTGTGTGAAGAATGAATCAACTGGATATGCACCATTCTTCTTGTTATTCGAACGTCATCCAACACTGCCCATTGACCTCGTTTTCCCAGAGCTAGCGCCTACCGTGACACAGGACCTACGTTTTTAAGGTCATATCCGAAAGACCCAAGACTTTCACTTCTGATGTCGAGCTCCTGGTGAAGGAACAGTCGCTACCTATTTAACGTCTTAGGTTTGACGCGGCGCCGGGAACGAGATTAATAAAACCCGGGCCTCCGATCACGAGGTAAAATTTGGAATTGTTATCATTTCACCTGAATCTAAAATCCTTGACAAATTGTGTTGATGTAATGAAATCTATGAAATGATCTAAACTTTCCATACTACATCTGTATCTCTTTTAAATGATTATTCCTTAACTGGTACACCAATACCTTCATTTGCAGCATGCTTTTAAGCCTCATAGAATCTCCATGACGTTAATCCTGGAATAAACTAAAAAATAATAATATAAAAAATGTTCAACAGACAACATAACTCCCATATTCCAAAGATGTGTTTTTTTTAAAGTTGGTCATCTATGGAACATATGTATAGCCAGTCCATCATGTGTATCTCAAATCGAGTTGGATACATCAAAGCCTACAGCGACCTTGGAGCTATGACTCGGGTCACAGTCATGACACACTGCCTTGTCATGAGGAACAATTGTACCAAGTATGATGTTGCAGATGTGAAGAATGTAGAAAATCTTGCACAGAAAGAGAAATTCTATTAAAGTCTAGGGTGACCTTGACTTTGGAGTACTGTCCCTAGACCTTGGAGGTATTGGCAAACCATCTTTTGAAGAGGAACATGTATGCCAAGTATGATGTAAGCTTCAGTCATATATACATAGCATAGATAAAAGTAGATGGATGGAGAGAAATGGACATCATACAATAATATGTCCCATATAAGACAGGCATAAGAAAACAAGAGTTCAAAGTGGGCCTTTAGCATCCACCTGAGAACTTTTGGGTCTTGTATAATTAACAAATTTGTATTGCTGCTAACTATTTTTTTTTTTTGCTGTGCATTTGTAGTGAAATTTTTCCTCTGTATTGAAAATTGTCAAGGATTGATTTTTTAATACGGAGTTGCGAATAAAATATGACATGAATAAAAATTAGCTTACAGTAAATAAGAAAAAATTAAACATGACTTCTATACAACAAGAAAATATAGTGTTGTAAACTACCAAACTAATATTAATATCAATGACTTATTTCATGGTAGGTGCATGTATATATCACGTCATGTCTGAAAAGGAAAAACACAGTAAGTACAGATATAACTTTTTGATTGATAACATCATCAAATAACTGGGATCAAATTTGGACTTTCAAAGGAATTTGAATAATTGCACCTCTGACCCACTCATAGTTCCTTCTATTGGGAATGGTACAAGTAGCATCGACACGGCACAATTTTCTAACTGCGAAGTATACCAATTGGATGTCTGACTCTTTTGTGAGTGCGCATTGGAAAGTCTTAATTTCTACTTTGATGTCCTGGCATCCATTTTCTTCTACGAGACATGGTTCGAGTTCTTGGAATGAAATGGAAATAGCCTCTACTGCTCCCTGAACCACCAAAGTACATGGTTCTACATTCTGAAAAAGATATTTTTCATAAACAAGACTCATTTATGAGCACAAAACTTGACACAGTTTTAGCGTACTTTGTTCATGAAATAACATATCAGTATTCTGCATATTAGTGTGGGCGGATTTATATATATTGAATACACTGTATATTTATTTAAATTTTGCATTTTTACTACAATGTCCTTGAGAGTAAAGTTACACTAGTTTGTGTGCGCAGGTGGATTGAGTTGGTGAGCATTTTCTTTGAGTTACTATTGGTTAAGAATTTCCATTGGCTGTTTTCATAATGAACCATCATATCAGGTTGTTCCGTTTGTATTATAAGCTAGCCAAATCTAAATTCAAATCACTGCAGATCCAGCGCCCTGATTAGACACTTTCACGTCGCACAAGGTATTTTATTATATAATTCTAACTTTAATTTACAATTTTTCTTAGTAAATGAACGACTAAGATAATCAGTAATAAAGTTTAATATGTATTTACTTGTCATGCGTAATGCATTACTATGTATAAATTGTATATATTTACATGTACTTATATTTTTTTGTAGAATCACCTCATATGGAATTACGTAATATATAGAAACCTACATCTTTATTTCACTTGGTCACATTAGGTATATTCCTCTGCAATGTTCATTAATCTCATAAAAGTTTGTGCACATCACATAACAGGGAGATGTGTGCACAACCAGAGGATAAAAAGATTGTGGAGGGAAGTACACACATAAGTTTCAAGCTTCCTCTATAACACATTATATACTCTTGAAGACAGTGGTAAATTGTTTATAGCATTTAAAAAATATACAAGTATTTCATTGGATTCTTCTCCTACGTATTAAGAATAACATTAAAATTTTTGAAAGTACAAAGATTTGACAATCAAACCTGTAAAGAGATTATAGCTTTAAAAAATATGTGATATTACAGTATATGATAGGCCAACTTAAAAATTGTTACCCTCTCCTGACCGATTGGCTAAAAATGGCACTCAAACTTCTCTCTAAATTCCAAGACACAATGTCTTTGATTCCTCTTATCTCGACAATAAATATATTGAAAATTTTCGTGAAATAAGATTTTTCCACCTACCTGCCGACATAAATTTTATACTGGTGGGGAGAGGCAAATAAACATTTATTTACATATGGCCATTTAAAATTCATACCTGCTCCAAATTCTCTATTGAGTCTCGTGACCAAATACTGTAGATGCCTTTAATTTCACGTGTCTTAAATTTCATGGTTTGTTAGAAATAAACCTTTCACGGTGGTTTTAATTTCAAGGATAATCGTTTGTAAATATTCAGGTCCCAAGACTGTTTGTAGTTAGAACTGACATAAAATAATAATCACAATGGTTTAAAGTTCGCGGAGAAATATTCAATTGTGAACATGGTGAAATTAAAAACACCGTAATGTTTTCCACTTCTACAGTATCTATACAATTTAGATTTGCAGGCAATCCATTCATTAGTTTAAGAGGTCGAGGAAACTACCTTATATGGATATTGTTGTTATTGCGCTCAAAGGTGCTCACAACAAACAATAAATTATTGTCTAATCCAGTGACAATCGCATCATCTCGGGTCTTTCCGTCAGAGGTCGGAAAAACGACCTCGAATGTATATGGTAGCCGCCATGACAACCCTCCTTTTTCATGATCTTGGAAATAAATGCATGGAGACCTTTTATCTGTGGAATTTGGAGTTTAACTTTATTCAATGTAATGATATTGACTGAAATATATTACAGAAGGAACTTCTAACTCCCCCTACCTTACATTTGACTAAACAGGAAATGTATAAATTTTTAACATCCGGCGATGTTAATACATTCGAGGTCGTTTTTCCGCTAGTCGGAAAGGCCCGAGAAGTTGCGATTGATCCAGTGAATGAGCAGCAAAGCATGCTGGTCTACTACGTGTTTACAATTCACTTCAAACACGTGGTTCAGGTTAATTTACGACATGATTTCAAAAGCCTAACGGAGAGTCAACTAATATAATTTTTAAGTTAAAAAAGAAAATAAGTACCTAGTTCCATGCTCACATTAGCAAACAAAGATACTATTCTGTGTTAAATTGTACGTTGAAATACCTCTCACAAACTCTTTGCAGGCAATAAAAGTGTTTATTTTCTTACTTGACATTCGTATTTTACTGTATGCTTTTGCTCTAATTAAATTTTTGACTTAAGGCTCATGCATTCTTAAACACAGTGTATTGCTGTATGACATTTATTCTACACAATTCTTCTATTTAAGTCTCACTGCGTACAATGATATATATAAAAAAATCCGCAGCACCATGTGCAAATAGATCTACGTGAATCTCGCAGTCTGTAAAGTTTTGCTGAATTAAGTACAGCTGCTGGGATGTGTTTTTAGCTCACCTGAGCCGAAGGCTCAAGTGAGCTTTTCTGATCACATTTTGTCCGTCCGTCCGTCCGTCCGTCTGTCTGTCTGTCTGTCTGTCCGTCCGTCTGTAAACTTTTCACATTTTCGACTTCTTCTCAAGAACCACTGGGCCAATTTTGACCAAACTTGGTACAAAGCATCCTTGGGTGAAGAGGAACTTAAATTGTTAAACTGATGGGACATATCCCCTCGCAAGGGGAGATAATCAAGAAAATACAAAAATAGGGTTGGGTCATTAAAAAATCTTCTTCTCAAGAACCACTGGGCCAGTAAAGCTGAAACTTATGTGGAAGCATCCTGGGGTAGTGCAGATTCTAAATTGTTCAAATCATGACCCCCGGGGGAAGGGCGGGGCCACAATGGGGAATCAAAGTTTTACATAGAAATATATAAGTAAACTCTTTGAAAATCTTCTTCTCAAGAACCACTGGGCCAGAAAAGCTGAAACGTATGTGGAAGCATCCTGGGATAGTGTAAAATTTAAATTGTTCAAATCATGACCCCCGGGGGAAGGGCGGGGCCACAATGGGGAATCAAAGTTTTACATAGAAATATATAGGTAAACTCTTTGAAAATCTTCTTCTCAAGAACCACTGGGCCAGAAAAGCTGAAACTTATGTGGAAGCATCCTGGGAAAGTGTAGAATCTAAATTGTTCAAATCATGACCCCCGGGGGAAGGGCGGGGCCACACCCTAACAATAAAATACTATAGTAAATCAAAGTAACAAAGTTTTTGTCAAAGTTTTTCAAAGTATCAAAGTTTTCGCCAAAGTTTTTCAAAGTATCAAAGTTTTCGCCAATGTTTTAAAAAATGTTAAAGTTTTCGCCAAAGTTTTTCAAAGTGTCAAAGTTTTTCAAAGTATCAAAGTTTTCGCCAAAGTTTTTCAAAGTGTCAAAGTTTTCGCCAAAGTTTTTCAAAGTGTCAAAGTTTTCGCCAAAGTTTTTCAAAGTGTCAAAGTTTTCGCCAAAGTTTTTCAAAGTATCAAAGTTTTCGCCAAAGTTTTTCAAAGTATCAAAGTTTTCGCCAAAGTTTTTCAAAGTACCAAAGTTTTCGCCAAAGTTTTTCAAAGTATCAAAGTTTTCGCCAAAGTTTTTCAAAGTGTCAAAGTTTTCGAAAAAGTTTTTCAAAGTATCAAAGTTTTGGCCAAAGTTTTTCAAAGTGTCAAAGTTTTCGCCAAAGTTTTTCAAAGTATCAAAGTTTTCGCCAAAGTTTTTCAAAGTATCAAAGTTTTTCACCAAAGTTTTTCAAAGTGTCAAAGTTTTCACCAAAGTTTTTCAAAGTATCAGAGTTTTCGATAAAGATTATCAAAGTATCAAAGTTTTTGATAAAGTTTTTCAAAGTGTCAAAGTTTTCGATGAACTTTTTTATAGTGTCAAAGTTTTCGATTAAGTTTTTCAAAGTGTTTAAGTTTTCGATAAAGTTTTTCAAAATGTAAAATTATCCAAGTTTTCAATTAACTTTTTCAAATTATCAAAGTTTTTGATAAAGTTTTTCAAAGGTCAAAGTTTTCGATAAAGTTTTTTAAGTGTCAAAGTTTTCGATAAAGTTCTTCAAGTGTAAAATTTTTCCATAAACTTTTTCATAGTTTCAAAGTTTTCGATAAAAATTTTTAAGTGTTAAATTATCCAAGTTTTCGATAAAGTTTTTCAAAGAATCAAAGTTTTCGATAATTTTTTTCAAAGCGTCAAATTTTTCGATAAAGTGTTTCAAAGTGTCAAAGTTTTTTTGATAAATTTTTTTCAAAGTGTCAAAGTTTTCGATAAATTTTTTCAAAGTGTCAAAGTTTTCGATAAATTTTTCAAAGTGTCAAAGTTTGCGCCAAAGTTTTTCAAAGTGTCAAAGTTTTCGCCAAAGTGTTTCAAAGTGTCAAAGTTTTCGCCAAAGTTTTTCAAAGTATCAAAGTTTTCGCCAAAGTTTTTCAAAGTGTCAAAGTTTTCGCCAAAGTTTTTCAAAGTATCAAAGTTTTCGCCAAACTTTTTCAAAGCGTTAAAGTTTTCGCCAAAGTTTTTCAAAGTATCAAAGTTTTGGCCAAAGTTTTTCAAAGTGTCAAAGTTTTCGCCAAAGTTTTTCAAGGTGTCAAAGTTTTCGCCAAAGTTTTTCAAAGTATCAAAGTTTTCGCCAAAGTTTTTCAAAGTATCAAAGTTTTCGCCAAAGTTTTTCAAAGTGTCAAAGTTTTCGTCAAAGTTTTTCAAAGTGTCAAAGTTTTCGTCAAAGTTTTGCAAAGTGTCAAAGTTTTTGTCAAAGTTTTTCAAAGTGTCAAAGTTATCACTATAGTAAATCAAAGTTTTCAAAGTGTCAAAGTTATAACTATAGTTAACTACAGTTAACTATAGTCAACTATAGTATTTTTTTGTTAGGGCAATGGGGAATCAAAGTTTTACATAGAAATATATAGGTAAACTCTTTGAAAATCTTCTTCTCAAGAACCACTGGGCCAGAAAAGCTGAAACTTATGTGGAAGCATCCTGGGATAGTGTAGAATCTAAATTGTTCAAATCATGACCCCCGGGGGAAGGGCGGGGCCACAATGGGGGATCAAAGTTTTACATAGAAATATATAGGAAAAATCTTTGAAAATCTTCTTCTCAAGAACCACAGGGCCAGAAAAGCTGAAACTTATGTGGAAGCAATCTGGTATAATGTAGATTCTAAATTGTTCAAATAATGACCCCTGGGGGAAGGTTGGGGCCACAATGGGGAATCAAAGTTTTATATCGAAATATATAGGAAAAATCTATGAAAATCTTCTTCTCAAGAACCACTGGGCCAGAAAAGCTGAAACTTATGTGGTAGCATTCTGGTATAATATAGATTCTAAATTGTTCAAATAATGACCCCTGGGGGAAGGGCGGGGCCACAATGGGGAATCAAAGTTTTCTATAGATATATATATAGGAAAACTCTTTGAAAATCTTCTTCTCAAGAACCAATGGGCCAAAAGAAGTGAAGCTTATGTGGAAGCATTCTGGGGTATTGTAAATTCTAAAGTATCAAAGTTTTCGCCAATGTTTTAAAAAATGTTAAAGTTTTCGCCAAAGTTTTTTCAAAGTGTCAAAGTTTTTCAAAGTATCAAAGTTTTCGCCAAAGTTTTTCAAAGTGTCAAAGTTTTCGCCAAAGTTTTTCAAAGTATCAAAGTTTTCGCCAAACTTTTTCAAAGTGTTAAAGTTTTCGCCAAAGTTTTTCAAAGTATCAAAGTTTTGGCCAAAGTTTTTCAAAGTGTCAAAGTTTTCGCCAAAGCATCTCTACACCATTCTTAACTGTTAAATGACCACCTGAAGTCTTGTATACATGACACTACGTGAGTACATCTCTGAGTTGGTTGTTGTAGAGCAGGGAATACACGTGAAGTTTTTATTCTCCAAATACGTACAAGCAATTGTCCACGAAGACACTCAATGGAGCGGAGAAAGTCACAATATTACCTTTGTTAGTAATTGTAGTGAATTGTTTGTAAATGTGAGCATCGAATTGGTAGATAACGATGTAAACTTTGTGTTAAGCATGAAAAATGCTTGAAAAGATGCATCATGTCTTTCCGACAGCGATTTTAAGAAAAAACTGGCATTTTCTAAACGTAGTATACTTTGTAGTAACCCAACTCATTAAGGGGATTGGTCGATTTGTCAGTCCCATGGGTATCTCATTTAGAATGTAAATTTATTCTGACGTCACGGAAAATAGTTTCCTCGACCTTCTTAAAAAAAATTTTAACCAGGTCCGTCATGCAAGATACTCCTGCCAACGAGTATTCCAGCACATCTGTACTCCTTCAAACATTGGTGAGCTTGACAAATTTTTTTAGCGCAGGGACATGAGGAGAGTTATTGCGTATAAAACTGGTTCTCGGCAGAATTTATATTCCTATCACATCTATCAGAACTGTTTAATAAAAGTTGAAAAACCTTACATACATTGCAAAAAAGGCCCATGGGCCAAAACTCTCACCTGTGTTTTTTTGTTTTTTTTTTGTTGTTTTTTTTTCAGGACAGATAAATACGCTTAAAAGGAACACTATAACAATAATTTGAAGCTTCTAAAAATGGAATTTTATTTCCAATGGCTTTCACATAACTTTATTTTGAACTGAACGGAAAAAACAAATTAAGTTTATAACGAAGTAAAATGAACCCACCCTGGAACTCCGATATTTGTGTTATTATTATGCTTTGGGTTAAAATTTATTTAATACCGAAACAAATAAAACTTTTATCACCTTCAATTGACAGGGACCCCGTATAAAGTTGAGGAGGTTTTGTCATCTGTGCCAGTGGGTAAGAAGCTTATTTTACTGCACTTGAAAAGCCTACACAACTTACCGAAAAATATTTTTCGGGACCTGCATGTTCCAAGGCAATTTCGCCACTTAATTTAACGTACAAATTTCAAGTGGGGTCAATTTTGTGCTTTATGCCACGAAAGGCACTCTTCGAAAAAGCCTGGACACAATGATTTCCGGTGTCTTGTCTTGAACAATGTGTCCCCTAAACTTTTTCAAACTTTATCCAGGGCTTCTTCTTGTACATTAGACCTAAGACAATCACATGTTCATGTTTGATTATTAATTCAAGGAAATACTATTAAGGGAGCAAAGAGTTAATACTTCAAGAACATTCTCAGATTTCACAGATGAAAACTTTTAAGCTCAAATCTGCTTTTAATTTTCTCCTTTAAAAACATTATCAAGTCTTTCACATAAAATATGCATCCTCGTCCTTAATGGTATATCCACAAAATGTATAAACTAAAGTCAGGAATTTATCATAAAATTAATTCTGTTTCCGACATAGTCATATGAAGTAGGTCATTCACATACAGCAAAACACACTTACAAGGAATTGTCAGGATAATACAATTTTGCTTTGTTTTCAACCTACATGTAATTCAATACAGATATTTTACCTTCACAAATTGTTTTAAAAGCAAGGGGAGTAAAATTCATTTTGTTATAAGCATAAATTCATGAAGCGAAAGTTTGATTTAAATGTGTTTTACTGTCGTTTTATGATCAATCATTATTTTAAATCTTACTCTACAATCGCTGTAGAAGATGTTGAACTTTCTTGCAGGGTCCTTTGAAGATCGTCATCCGCGCTATCCACAATCTCTATAAAGCTCTAATCCTCCTCAGATAAACCAAAGAAAAACACAAGAGAATATTGAAGTACACCTCCACACATACATGTATCAAGAATTTCAGAGGAAATGTAGCAGTCCCATATACAACTTAATGTACTGAGTATAGTAGTAATATTTTTTGATTGCTACTGAACACTTACCGGAAGAGGCCTAATTTCTGCATTGGGAGCAATATTTGCCTTCACACTACCTTTGTTATTTTCGCTATCATTCTTAAGGTTGGCCACTGACACAAAGTTTCATTTTCCGTCAACAGTAGATCCTCTACGCATGGAACATCCACTTTGGTAGCAAGGGGTTCTTCAGAAATTATCCATTGCATGTCTATCAATTTGAATAGAATTAATAAATTATAAATGTATGAATGATTGAAATGAGTAAATTTATTAATCTAAAATGATTCAGTACTGAGTAGTTATGGTTTGATTTTAATAATAAAATGGGTTATACTTAAATAGTCTATCAAATAACAATACTTTAACATTTTCTCAATATACAGTATATGCAAACACTTTCAATGGATATCTCGTGCACTTTGCTTTCAATATGCAGGAAAGTGCTCGAATTCACTTCAACATAAACTGAATGAAAATATTGTGTTAGTCTAGTCACAAAACAAAATAAGGAAACGTGTAAACATTTTCAATTAAGGTAATTCCACCCTCCTATGATGCCATAGGTTTTTGCAAAAACTGTAATTAGTTAAAATTTGTACCTTATAGAGAAATATCTCTTGGAAGAATGCTTTACAATAGGTGTAATGATAAATATTGTTTAGTTAAAGAATTCAAAAAATGCATATTTTCTATATTTAATCAATTATTCAATCTTTAAATAATGTTTACAAGGGCAATAACTCCTTCTAAGGTCTCTTCATTCAGGCATCTGCTTTTCTGGGAAATAGTTTACCTGATATTCACAATTCAAAAGTATCTTTTAGGTAGGAGGTATTAAAGAACACTCAGCATCAGAATTATGCATATTAACCAGTTTTTACATATTTTTCTCAATACTTTTAACAAAAAATGTACAATTTTTTGATGTTGACATACAGTTCTGTTTATTTATGTTTTGCATCTTAATAAATATGGTGACCTATACATTTTTTGCAATGAATGGAAAGTTTAAAGTATATTGAATGAAAATATATGCAGTTTTTGTACTTTGAACCTATAAAATTGTGAGGATGGAAATTCCTTAAACAAAGAACAAGAGATATTTCAATATTTTTTTTTCCAAATCAAGACCTTAAAATCGACCAAGGTCATTCAGCTTTTCCCGTAAGAAATTTACATCTTTCTCATCAACTGATCTTGATGTTGCACTGTCAGTTGTATAACTCCATTTTTAAAGAGATAGCCTCATGTTTTTAACCGACCTTGAGTTATTTACACTCTGAAAAGAGTTCAGCTCCCTACCGGAAAAAGAGGAGAACCTGCATTTGAATACTTTGGATGTACCGGTAGTTATTTTTAGATGGCGTCTATTTCTTCATTTGTATGCTGGAAAATTTGTTCCTTTGATGCAATCCTTCATATAATCTTTTATACACAAGCTGATTTGAACATTTAAAATATTGCCCCATTTCAGGGACAGTGTAGCCAATGTTTTGAAAAATTGCAGTTGTTCTCTCAAGATGAATTTCTTAGGTCTTCGTCGCTGCCTTATGGGAAAAATTAGACTAATGATACAGTAAATTTTGCTTAAAACTAACATTTATACTCAACAACATGTCCATAGACAATGCATGTCACGACATGTCATATGAGTATAATTTTAATCATATTCAAGCTTTAATTATGTTTATATAATTAATGGTTTACTAGCAAATACAATATCATATATAACAATAAAACACCTTTATTTAAATATTGTAGAAAAGAATACATGCAATATTACTCATTAAATTTAATATTTTAGATCTTTACAACAGCATGTAAGGCCAGATATATGTAAGTTATCTTCTTATTCCTGTAGAAATTAACAAATTCCTGTGGACTGCCTTCTCTACACCATCTTCATCTGAAATAAGACGGTAAACAGGGACACACTTGCGCTTATATAGGATTCGCACCCCTACAATTACTTTTTTTCTTGTGACAGTAAAATGGGTAACTTCCTGCAATCCGTGTCTTTTTAATTTAATTGAATTAAAGTTACATGGAAGGAAGTACAATAAGCATTTCCGAATTTTGGCCCTCGAGTTTCATATGACATATGGATTTTACCACGTAACATTCTCAGTTTAATATTGATGCAGCCTCTTGTCTATAGCATATTTGTAAGTATTTGAATGACATGGATTCAAAAAATGTAAATTCAAGAATGAATGTCCTGGAGATTAATAATCGACCAAGGAAATCAAAGTTGGTGATGGGGATGACAAAAATCTGAGGTGGAGGGAAAAAAAATCAAGTACTAAACATGTTGAAATGCTTAAGAATTGTATAATGACCAGTGTCTATACGTATACAACTGATATGGATGCCGACATAATAGTATTTAATATGTTTTAACAGGTTCCGTTAGAGAACATATGGTAAAATGCATACAAAGCGCATTGTTGATCAGAGATATGCAATAAATTTAGGTGGAGGTGTTTCAAAAACATAAAAAGGGGTAAGTCAGTGATAGGAAGTTTTCTTCCAGTTTGAGGAATAATATGAAGAAAATGGCCCAAAGGACAGTCACAGTAATGTTTGTTTCCATGGTTACGTGGAACTAGTCCGTTACTTATCAGATCACGAATCATAGTATTAAGAACAACACACCAACATTGTCTGTTATCATGAAAGTGTACCTGTTAACCTCCATATAACGCAAACGTCTTCTTGTAGAACTCTGTTTCTTCCGTTGAGGTTTAACTTTACCATAATGTAAATTTCTTTTTGTCATTTCATGTGAGATGATGATACTACATGTTTTTAAATATCAGAAAAAAGAAATTTGAAATGCATGTTTTAATGCATCCATATCCCTTCAAAGGCACGTGGCTTGACGTCATCGTCGCATGCCTCAGGTGCCCTGCGTTTATCAAACTTTTGGTGTCCGGAGATCTTAGCTCCGACTCTTTTTGCCTTGACAATACCGCGCTGTTTCCTACTCTCTTTCACTCCCAGATCGTCGCCGAACAGTTTGTCCGGCACTGGATGTTCATTTGAGCATAATGTGCGAGATTCTTCGTACAATTGCCTTTCCGAGCAGGGTTGAGTTCTATGTAGTAGAATGTCCTTAATACACATTTTCTGGCTTAACTGCGCCCGGATTTCTACGTTTGATTTTGGTGTAACGATAAATGGGAAATTTTTTTGATCAGTCGTTTTTTTCACTCAACCCTTTGATTTTGTCTGCGTCCAAAATTGAGCGAAGACTATCATTTGCTCCTTTTGCTAGTCTTTTTATTTATCGCCTCACTACATTTATCTTCAACATCGAAACAATCCACCAGTCCGTATAGCATGTCGTCACAATCACTGTCTACAACTTTATTTACTTCTTCCAGTAACTCATCTAAATCATTTTTCGCGCCATCTTCGTCTTCAGACACATCACTGAGATCTAGACCTAATGGTCATGGTTTGTCATCCTCAGCCTTTCGTTTTTAACCCTGTTTTGTTTGAGTTCGCAGACTGTCGATGTTAGAGATGTAATATTCTTCTGCATTTCTTTCATCAAGGCGACTGTGCTGGTATTGTCACAACTGTTGCCCCTCTCCCTTTCATCATTTCCAGGAGATTTGAATAGGGGAGTAATTAGCTTTTTTACATTCAGATGGAACGTGGCCATTTCTTGGACTTTTTCATCGTAAAAGTTAAAGTGTCGGCAATAGCATCTGAGCTAATTTTTAACATTTTTTCAGAAATAGCATCCATTCCTGTAAACTACGAATTTGACATTGCTAAAAATACAAAACAAATGGAAATGTTTGGAATACAAAAAGACCCCTTAGTCATTAACTGTTCAATTTCCGGTGGGGAATTAGCATATTTCGCAGAAAATTTATCTCCAATGCCTCTAAAGAAGTCGTTTAAACTATTGACCATGTCTTTTACATTGGAAATCGATTCTCCATTCATTTGTAAGTACTGTGGTCTCATTAATATTCGTTGAGCACCATTTTTTTGTGGATTTTGTTGTTGAACAGATCCACGAATTCAAATGTTCATTGAATTAAGAAATATGCCATTAATTTGTATAAGCAATGCTTTTGTCCACGAAATTACGTATCTACAAATACGTCTGTTTAATAAAATCCACGAAAATTGATGAAACTACAGTATGATGGTGAAGCTGATGCTGATTTCGTTGTTAAAAATTGCTTTAATTCTCTTCACATGTCCGTTGGTTTTGTGTACGCTTGATTAATAGCATTTTCCAAAACTCACATTTTGCATCGTTTATTATACAGGCCCTGAGACGTGACACTACCCCCAAAAAGCGTGTAAGAATCTTTTCGTGCAAACCGTGTAGCGTTTCATGTAAACCGTGCAGAATCTGTTGCCATTTGCAGCTGTGACATTTCCAAATGGATTTAGACTGTACCAGGTCAGCCGTGGCTATAATCATGATTGTCACATTATAGTGAAATGATCTTACTGCAGATCACTTAATTTTCACGACTTAGTATTTTCACGAGATAGTCATTGACTCTTCATTAGAAAGACAAAATGTTCACGGTTTGTGGTCATTGCTCTAAATAAAATCTTACAGAATTCTATTAAACACCAGAGTGAAATTTTCACGATCATCACATAAATAAAGTTCTTGCGAACGAAAAGAGATTTTCAGTGTATTAAAGTCCTTGTTGTTAAAAGCTATTAACTTTCAATTCCTAAGGATTTAAAAAAATATATATGTGACACAATTCTTTATTTAAGAAACGCAGAGGAGGCAGCAGGGCTGGACAGGGATGGTTTGGAAAATAGAGGTACATGTACATGTACTATGAGCGCTAAATTCACTGAAAGATAACCACCCCATCCCCTAACACACACACCTCTTATGATCTTAATTTAAAATGTCCCAACTCAAAATATAGCTACTCACTAAAAGAGCATGAGCCATGTTATGCATAAAATGGTCCTGTATTTACATGTATATCAATAAATTAACTATCACCCTCTTTACCATTTCATATATCAAAAATAAATAGACACATGGTGCTCTCATTTCCTATAAAAATTCCTTTTTGAGGATCCAGTTATTGGATAACAGATTTGAAAAATTGCAATGTTCTTGAAAGGATGACTGCACTTAAGGAAACTTAGAAATTGCGACATATTTAATTTTAAAAATGGGCATATTTCTTTTAATGGTAGGATTGACCAGTGTCTTAACTGCAACTTCGTGTAATTACGTTAATTAAAAGTTCGTATTAACGAAGTTCGAAGTCGTTTTT
This sequence comes from Saccostrea cuccullata, assembly GCF_032062105.1. Lineage (NCBI taxonomy): Eukaryota > Metazoa > Mollusca > Bivalvia > Ostreida > Ostreidae > Saccostrea > Saccostrea cuccullata. Next base: position 148,545 of record NW_026925255.1, read on the forward strand.
AAGGGGAAGGGTCATCGCATATTCTGGAATCTCCGTAGGATAATGAGTACGCCCACCTTTTTACAGGCTTAATACATAGTCAGCGCATGTTTGTCTATTGTTCTCCTTTTTAAGGTAGCTGTATATTTATATATATTACCTCATATTAAAAAGAGATCAATAGACAAACATGCGCTCATGGTTAAAAAGAGAGAAAACTGTTTCTTCGTGTGTTCACTTTCTCTATAGTAAACAGGCCATTTTGACCACGTTGTTACCTGTCGAATATTATAATTATCCACGTGATTTCTATACCCAGGTAACTCTGTGAATACTAAAATTCCATCACGTGACGAGTAAGGAAACACGCATTCTGCTGGGCGATAGTGATTGTCCATATCTGTTTCAATCCATTCCCATCGAGCCACGGGCTATTCTTTTTTCTCTTAGATATCTATAAGATTTTTCTAATATTTATCTCAAAAGCGTTTCATTTTACTATATTTGTATATTTTCGAGTGTATTATGTGTCTCTACATGTTCGTAGTCTACAAGAAAAAAGAAATTTATTTATTATGTTTTGAACCATCGCTTAGCATGAACATCCAAAGTTAGATCCAGTAAATAAAAAATGAAATCATACCCATCCCCAGCACGCTAATTTATGGGGAGAAGAAATTAAGAAAAACTTAAATAATTGTGACGTTTTTCTTTCTTTTTTTATAAAAAGAGAAAAACTAAAGCAAGTCTTAATGTTGTTAGCGGGTATCGATCCCAGACCTCAATATTATTGATTCCGTGCATTACCGACTGAGCTAGTCGGCACTTATATTTGAACACGCGAATTGTTGACATCAGCCATTGCTGTTGATTATCAATGGCTACTTCTACCGGTCGATGTTATTTGTTACTAGTTATAAACTTTATTTGAAAACTTAAAAACTGATAGTGACAAACATGCAGAGAGAGAGAGAGAGAGAGAGAGAGAGAGAGAGAGAGAAAATGCACCAAATATAAATACAGTAACTATTCTAATTTTAGACCACTCTTCACAATATTAGCTCCGCCTCTTATGCATATTTATAAATCATCTTTCCAATCAAGGGCAGATAAGTCTATTTTCCCGGTATTTGCAGTTAGTTGGGGTAAGAAAACAACAAATTATTTTGTTGCAACGCAGTCTATAACGTTTATGACATTACCTTTCACTTGGAAATAGACCAAACTCTATAACAAATGACTTAAGGCAAAAATAAAAACAAAAATAAATGTGACAACAGAGATTGAAAAAGACCCAAAAACCGCCGTTAAGTGCAGTCATCCTTTGCAGAAAACATTTCACTTCCTTCAGCAAAGAATTAAAATATGCGCACAGCTTACGATACAAAAAATAAAACATGTTTTTGGATCTTCAGAAACAGAGCTTTCATTATGTATTGGCATATATTTTGGATCAGAGGTTGTGCTCTTTATGAAATATTGAAAAAAGCTTCAACTTTAGGTCATTTTGAAAGGAATTTACAGGAAATTAGGAAAATGACGCATTTCATGGCGTCATAATGCATTACCTAGATGGAAAATTACGTCACAATTAAGAGATACGTGGTCACCAACACTCAACAGTGATAAATACTACGTATGCTACCTAAACTGATCAGTTTTGATTTTTCAGAAATTCTCAGGGCCAAATATGGCCCAAAGTGGCTCTACCTCTTTCTTTAATGAATTTCATCATGATAATAATGAAAATCAATTTATTATCACTGTACATAATTATACAGAAACCAAATTTATAGTAAAAACTTAAACATTAAGTAGGTTTTAAATTGCTCAACAGCTCAGGAACAAACCTATTAAGAATACTTTTCTTCAGTAAAATCAGTGTTAATTTATATAAAATCTCTCGATTTACTATTTTTTTAAATAAATAAAACGTAATACTTGTACGAGAATAAAGTCGTAATGTTCAGCAAACTCGATTCAAGGCTGTGCTAACTAAGAATCGTGTATAATCATTCCTTCTACAGACGTATATACACATTGCGTAATGCCCCCATCGTGCAGCTGGTCCGCTACGCGAGGGGACAGTCTTCGAGTAACGTCAAAAGCGCCTGGGTGACTTTCTCAAGGGGGCAAAGGAATGGAATTCTTCAACTAGCTGACTTTGAACTTCTACGGAATCAAATAATTTAAGTAACATACAACTAAGATTTATTGTTTTAATATTTATGACATTTATTAATCGTTAATTAATCATTTTTCTTTGTACAAAATTATTTTTCTTAACCTCGGGGCAACTTTACCAATATGGACACTTCCACTGGTCAAGGACTAGTTCCATTTTACTAATTAGGTATGCTGAACATCTTTTATTAGTTTTAAAAACTATGTTTGTACATTATATCCAATTTTTTCCCCACTATTATTCTAAAAACAATTATACCCTTATTTATAAACTGTTAGAATTTATTTTGGGGAGAAAAACAATCATGACTTTGTAATTTAAATGGCCATTCCAACCCTAATTGGAATGTGTTATTATTTATTATATAAGAGATGAAGGAAAAAAATCGCCATCTTAATTCCAAATTCGAAGACTTCAAGAGACACGATGTTCATGTTGATTGCTATTCTGGTGATACAAGTTGATGCGCGGTGCGGGGTGACAGAGGGGGTAGTGCAGTGTCGAGACTGGAGGGAGTTTGAAGGGGGAACTACCAACGTCCTCTTCCTGGAGAGGGTCATAGGAGAGATACACATTGAAGACTATCCGGCACTGACCAGGCTGATCATCCACGACCAACAAGCCAGTTGCGATAACATTTCAGCAAACCCATGGACGACGGTCCGCATAGGCTCCCGCACTTGTCAGGTATTTATATATAGATATATTTAATTTTGTTATCTATGTCATACAAAAACAATAATTTTAATTCCCAAAAGAAAAAGGGAAATATATCGTTAAGATTTTTCAATTGAATCGATGTTATTTTAACAAAATTAAAAAAAAAGTAAATTAAAATTGAATTTTGTTTCTATCTCTTTTTTGTCAGAACGCCCAGGACTTTAGTGAACCCAAAGACGTAGCAATGACCTCCCTAAGAACTGTTGAATTGGCAGCTTTTACCTTCAGTAAGTTTTGAATTAAAAAATAAATAAATTTGAATAAATAGTATAAAGGATTATTTAAATTACTATTACATAGAAGTTGTTTCTAAAGCCATCCTTTGTTTATTAGTCACACCTTGGATATATGTTATCCTTGGAGGGACGGGTGTAGTGATACTTATATTCATGGGGATGATGGTTTGTATGGTTAAAAGAAGGTGCCAGAGGAGACGGGCGGACCTCGAATCTCAATCCCTTACAGAATTCGATGCAGTTGTCATGCGGGATTTCAAGTGTGATTCACTTTTTTTAGTGGTCATTCTAACGGTTTGTGTAAAGAGAAGAGGCCGTGAAGTACTCGTGTGAGCCCCCCCCCCACACACCTCCCCTAGTCATGCCAGCGCCTCAACCAGCGCCACTCAGACGCTCAACCAGGCAGAGGCGCCCACCAATCAGACTGTCATATTGATTTGTATTTGTAAAGATATTTTTTTCATAAACATGCTGATTTTTTCTGAAATTATGTATTTAATAAACGAAATATAAATATTTGAATTATTTGTAATTTTTGTATTATTGTGTCAGTGGTTCTTTTGTAAATTTTGAGTACAATTGCTACAGTCTGTTTCAACCGTTTACAGAATTGAAAAGAAAAAAAAGAAAGGTTGAAACTTAAAACATTTTAATTTTCACAAAAATGACAAACATTTAACTTTCGGAGGATTCTCCTTCCTGCCACCTCCTTTCTCGGCGCTTCCAGACTTTCTTCGAGTCTCTGCAGGCGCTGGTGAATACCCTCCTCCTGGATGGTCTGGAAAAAAATGTTGATATTGTAATGAAAAGGACTAGAAAATTTAAGGATGTATAAAACAAAGGAAAAAACTGAGGCCTGTATTTTCTTAAGAAAAAGTTATGACTACGAGCACAAGAAGAGAAGTTATTAGCAGAATTAAATTTGGTCGTAGTCGTAAGTTGTTTTTTTTTTATAAAACAGGTCCTCTAAAAGTTCTTGGTTAGTCAGATCATCCTTTAAATAATCTTTACTTGTGCTTTCCCGACTCAATTTTTTTTTAAAAGTAAAAGGAATAAAGAAAAAAATATATATATATTTCGTTTTATCTGGAACGTAGGGAAATTGAGTTGGTCGGGAAAGCACATTCAAACAATTTTAAAGATGACCTTACATGAAATACATTAATTAGTGTCGGATCCAGGAATTTCGCAACAAGAGGGTACAGTAAAAGGTAGAGAAGGCAGGGGGTTGTAATGAAGCCCCCTCCCCCCTCCTCCCCGGTAGGGCTATTAAGGCCACGGTCCTGATGGGGGTTCGGGGTGAATCCCTCGGAAGCTGACACATTTTGATTTACATATAAGAAATGTTATTCCGGTGCGCCGTCCCTGGATCCGTCACTGTTTACTTTCAGATAACACATGACGAATTCAGTCGCAAAGACAATTACGATCGACATGTTAGAGCGTGCAAAGCAGAATTTAAATGTTTTCATCGCATCGCACATTACATGTCCACAAGGAGCATAAGGATAAATTATTTAAGTGTGATAACTGCTGCACTGAATTCTCGGATAAGCGGCTGAGAGGGGGGGGGGGGGGGTTACCTGCAATGCTCTTTTTATATTAGTAGCATTAGTATATGACCCAAAATCTTATAACATTTGTGTTTGTTAATTTGTTTTAATTTCAAATTTCAATACGCAAAATGTAAAACACTTGCATTTAGCTTTTACGCTTTCAGCTTTTGTTATATAATAGCACAAACGATACTTATAAATTGTTTACAGTGTCATATAGATCTTACAGTCCAGGTGTTTGTACATGTATAAATTTTATTTTTTAATGCATGTAACAATTCATTATCCAGCAAAAGGCGAGCACATGAGATTTAAATACATAAAAACACAACAATACTGATAAAGATAAAAAAAACAACAGGAAATTGAATGAAATTAAATTTAACCTTTTTTATGATGAGGATTTCCATTCTGAAAACTAAACGCATATTTTTGCCAGCAATTTTTATTCATGATATCTTTTCTTCTGCATACCATAACTTTTACGCTGATTTACTCTGATTGACTATTAGCAGTTTAATAACGCTTTCAATATGTATTATTTCTTTCATTTGGTATAGTATTTAATTAGTCCCAAGACATTGCTTTAGTACACCTGCGATTTTTCATTAACCTTGCTTGACAGCACGTCGACCTCTCGCTCTCGGTTTTCTTTTCTTTCTTTATCCATTTCCTACTATCTAATTCCCAAAGACGTCAAATTTGGAAAAAAAAAATGACGTCAACACACGTTGCTTGGCAACTTACGTCATAGTAGAAAAGGAGGAATGAATATACAAATAACTTTTGTTTTTTTTTTTTATTTTTCTCATCAATAATACATCTTAAGATTGTATTTAGAAAAACAACACTGTGACAAAGCAATCGATTTATTCGACCAATGAGAGTTGCAGATACATAGAATTTGTCTTTACGGACCCGTTATTACCGCACCCGTAAAGTGAACGTTAACGGAGACGTTTGTGAATACCACGTTAAAGTTTTACGGTCACTATCGTCAGAGTCTCCGTAAAGTTAACGGACCCGTAATCTAACGGATGCTTTGTGAATAAGGTCCCTGTAAAATGTTTGTCTTTCGAGGGGAAAGAATAACATTTTTTCAAGAGTTATTTCCCCTTGTGTAACTCTTTTATCCTTCCTATGAAATATTGGAGTGTATTAGGAAGGAGAAGACCAACAGAAATGGTTTGCCGCTTTACTTTATATTACCGATTCAAATCGTACGGAGGATTTAATCAATTTATGTTTTGCAGATATCCATAACATGGACGTTATTCTAACAGATTGTTGTCTTTTGACAGAATAATTTGACAATTTGAATACATGTTACACCGATTTTAATATTTTGCTAAAATGCAACACTGATGTGAGAAAGCAATAACATGCTAAGTGCCTTTTATTATTGATAAAAACGAATCCAGAATTATGTCAACACTAGATTGACATCTCAAAGTTACATGTATATATAAAGTCTGCACAGCTTTAACACTTTACACGTAATGCTACAAAAAACCTACTCGATTTTTCTCTGAATAAAGTAACAAATACTAACATGGTGGACGACGATATCTAGATACGGTCATACTAAGAAGCCTTATCACAGATAGATGATTTGGATTGAACAATCCGTTTACGCAAATGCTTTCTACAACAGACCTACATAAATAGATTGTCTGAAATCTCTAAATCTCTTAAAGAACGACTTGAACTTTCTTTTAAAAAAAGATGAATGTCTAATTCACTGTAACATGACCAAACATTTAATTGTTATAATGTAAACCTACCTAATACGCAGGAGGAGCAGAAATTCATCAGAAGATATGCATGGGAATACTGAATAACAATAAATAATTCGTAAAGGACGTGGTGAAATCTGACTCTCGTGATACACTTGTGCAGGCTGTCTGCAGATGACAAATGAAGTCAACGGCAAGATTGATCGTATATTGTTTAACTTCCTTCTCGAGAATTTTTCACTCATATGGAGACGCCACCACTTGCCGGTGGAAGCTGCAAACCTTGGCCTATGGTCGGCACTCAGGGCCATTGAGCAAGAAGGGATCATTTTCGTGCCAGCACCTACTGCGACACCTCGATTTAAACGGTCTGATCCGAGGAACCGGTCTCCACGTCCCACTGAAGGATTCGAACCCGCGACATAAGGATTGACTCCTTACTTCGCGACTTAAGAGCAGGCACTTGTTAGAAAAATGAAACACAATTCAAAGAAAATGATAAGGAGGAACACGTTTTATATTGGTATAAACTTGCAGAAAAATTCAGGAAATTGCCCCTGTGTTATTCAAAGTGCTTCACCATGTTATAATGAAGCAAATGAGAATATCATATGTTTGTATACTGGACTTGCTGTTCTGTTTAATGGTCGCAAGAGCCATTTATCAATGCACCAGTATGTCATTGGCTTATTCTCGACAAAGGAGGTGCAACAACAGAGGTTGATGCATCTAAATTGTTTTAGAACCTCTATATATGACATGATCTTCACATCTACAATTTACTACAAACTTAATTCCATATCATATGTCATAACAGCCCGAGGGCTGATGTGACATATGATATAATATGGGTTTTAGTACGCAATATTCTATTTATCATATATTGAAAGGATTATTTTGCAAGTTCAAAAATCTCAAAGTATTGCGTTATTATTCTCGCTATCGAGTTCTTTATAGCATACGTCCGTCTTCTCCGGTGTTGAACGATTACAGTGAACACTGACAAAGTTATGTCCTATTTATAGAAGTCTGCAGAGTAGCGAGACTAGGAAACAATAAAAATAAAGTGCCGCGCCACAGCATGATACGCCCGTCAAAAAATACAATTTTCTTGAACAGTTTAGGTGCAAGAAAATCACATCAACCTTGATTCTAGGATTTTTCAATTCCTTAAAATTTTTATCAATCCTCTGTGATCTAGGCATCAATTATAATAAATATTACATCACTGATAGATTTCTGTGCTGGTTGTGTTAGACCTTGTCAAATGCCCATCATCAAATTAGTCTTAACAACTTAATCTATACCAAATTAATTTTGAAAAAAAGGCTGGCCATCAAAAGACATAATTATGTTATAAGCTGACCAGCAGTTCTTCTGTATAATCCCCAAAGGGTTGCTTAATCACTAATCAGAGCGACTGAGACAGCAAGCCTTCCTACATTGAACTCATTAATTAATCTTTAACTGGATGCTTGTCTACTCATTACTACCAAGAGAATGAAGAGATGAATGGGTCTGCACTATCTACTATAATTTTTTTTAAAAAAACATATAAAATACTCTCAGATTTTTTTTTTGGTTGACATTTAATGACCGACAGGCTTTAGTATGTTAATTCATATGGACATGCTGAATCAACCCCACCCCTTAAAATTAGTTTTTAAATTAATAATATTACATAATATCAGATTAGTCTATTGGGCAATATCAAATTAGTTTTAATTACTTTTCATCAAATTCATTACAAAACTAAAGATAGTCAACAAGAGCTATTTTTAATCAAACAGGATTACCCATTTGCCCAATTCTCAAGGGATATAGATAACGCTAATGCTCTGTCAGTTAACTGCTGCACTCAAAACCCATTAATTTCTCTCTAATTATGTTCCCCAAACGGAGTTTGGGAACATATTGTTTTTACTCTGTTTCTTATTATTATTATTTTTTTTCTTATTTGTTCTCCGGTACTTTTTTGTCCGCGAGTGTTCTCAGAAACTGTTCACCCAACTGAGCTAAAACCTTTTTAGGGTTAATAGGTGTGTAGTGTAGGTGTGCGGAACGAAGGTCATTTTGCCCGCATACGCATGCACGTGCGTGCGCGTGAAATGAGTGAATTGACTGATATACTTAATATAGCTATAACTTTTATGTTTTTTGAACAAATGTTTTGAAACTCATTACTTAAAGATATATTAATAGTATAGATAATATGACACTGTCAAATTAGCACGAACTCACGCGCATGCACGTGCGCTTCGCTCTGATTGGCTGAAACAAAAATCTCAATATCTCTGTTGTTTTTTGACGAAATGCTTTGAAATTCAAAATATAGTCATACATTAGGATATCCTACAACATGATATATAAAAGTTTCATGAAATCACGTGCATGCGCATGCGCTTTAATCTGATTGGCTGAAACTTTAAATGGCTTTATCTCCTTTGTTTTTTGACGAAATGCTTTGAAATTTAAAACATAGTCTTTCATTAGAATATCCTGCAATATGATATACAATAAAATTCAAGAAATCACGTGCATGCACGTTTGCTGCAATCTGATTGGCTGAAACTTTAAATGGCTAAATCTCCTTTGTTTTTTGACAAAATGTTTTGAAATTAAAACATAGTCTTTCATTAGGATGTCCTACAATACGATATAGAAAAAAATCATGAAATCACGCGCATGTACGTTTGCTGCAATCTGATTGGCTGAAACTTGAAATGGCTATAACTCCCTTATTTTTCAAACAAACAGGATGAGATTTAGAATACAGATAGGTATAATGGACTCCTACAAGGAGGTATGGTCAACATGCACGTGCACGCACGTGCGTGCATTTAGAACGAGTGAAGATAATAATACACTCGAATGAGTGATTTTTAATACTTTTGAACTGAATGCTTTCATATTATAGTATATCAAAATATATAGATATTGTACACAATATGATATGGTCATAACGCACATGCATTCACATGTGCACGGGTGCAATGTTAAAATTTGAATGTAATTGGTATCCTTCTGGGGAAACGTTGTTAAAGTCAAAAGTGCACAGTGTTTGTCTTATTTAATGAAGCTTACAGAGGATATGGCACCAAAAGGAAGTTGGGGAGCGTTTGGGGAACATCTGTAACGGTTCCCGTTACAATTAGCACTAGTTATGTTCCCCAAACGAAGTTTGGGAACATATTGTTTTTACTTTTTCTGAATTTTTTCTTTGTTCTCCGGTACTTTTTTTGTCCGCGAGTGTTCTCGTAAACTACTCATCCGATCTAGGTGAAACCTTTTTAGGGTCACTAGGTATGTTATGTAGATGTGCCGAACGAAGGTCATTTTGCGCGCACGTGCGTGCAGGTGCGCGCACGTGTAACACGTGAAATGACCAATATAATAGATTTAGCCGTAACTTTTTATATATTTGATGAAATGCTTTGAAACTCATAATATAAGGATATAATAGTAGTATAGACATGATGACATGGTCAAAATAGCAAGATCTCACGCGCATGCAGGTGCCCTTCGCTGCGATTGGCTGAAACTTAAAGTCTAAATATCTATTTTGTTTTCTGACTAAATCCTTTGAAATTTTGAACATAGTCTTACATTACGAAGATCTACAGCATGATATATAAGAATAATCATGAACGCACGCACATGTACGTGTGCTGCAATCTGATTGGCTAAAACTTTAAATGCCTACAACTTTCTTGGTTCTCAATAATACAGGGTGAAATTTCAAATATGAATAGATATAATGATTGCCTACATTATACTACTATCAAAAGTAAATACATGGACGTGCATGCACATGCGGCCGCACACAATGTATTAAAAGACAGTATACTTGAGTGTTTGATGTTCATGCAGAATCAAGAACTTCTAAATGTCAAGACATGTAACATACTGAAGCATGCAGATCTTTTTACCCTTGACCTTGAAACGTAGATCAAGGTCACTGGTAACCTGAATAAAAATGTTGATATTAGCTATTTACCAAAATCACCTTGACCTAGGAACTTGAAATCGACCTTAACCTTTGTCCTTGACCCAAGGGTAAAAAGAAACATGAAGAATATGTACATGTATCTAGAAACACCTTTCAGAGTTTATGTCAGTAAAAAGGTTAGAAGTTAAAGAGGTGGTGGTTTTTAATGACCTTGACCTTTCATCCAAATATCCCAATGAATCTTATGTTCTTGGAATAAGATACAAGATTCAACTCCAACGTTGAATAGGTTAAGAATGACCCCCCCCCCCCCACACACACACACACAAACAAATCAAATTAATGGCAACGTAGAGAATCACTGTTAAACTCAAATAACACCTCGGACCCACATAAAATTTCAGAAAAACTGTAGAAAAGAGCTCGAGGAAAGTGTATCAAAATATTTCATTTGAGTTTCCAAAGTATATGGAAATTTTTAATTTATACAGAAAAAATTACAAATCCTGTCGTGTTTAAAATTAAAGTGCATATGACCAAACTTGGCATATAAGCCTTTTATAGCCTATTTATTCAGATGTCGTTAATATCATTCGATTCTACTGATTTGAAATAATATTTTAATACCAAGCATCCATTGTTTCATTTAATTTGAAATTTATTTGAATTTTTTTTAGAATTACGCAATCCCCAGAAATAGCGATTTTCGGCATATTAAAAATCAATATACATGTACGCTCCTTCGTAAAATAATCAGATATTTGCATTCATGAAAAAAATGTTTATAAGAAGGTGTTAAACAATATAGGTCACATTAGCTGACACGAATATCTTTTTAAACATCTCTTGTAAAACCCAGAGAGTAGCCCCCTATGCATTGGAAAAAATGAATAGTTCCGGTCAAAAAACCTTTATATATTTATTTACAAAGTATATAAAATTTACCAGGCACAGGTATCAGAGTTGTCAAAATGGCCTGAGAGGAAATATTAAAAAATTCTGAACAGAAAGGAAAATCCCTTTTCAATGTATGGAACTACAATTGAATATAACCAACCCCGAGCCCGATCTTAAAAACACGGTAGTAGATAATTAGAATTTTGCTGTTTTATTAATTTTTTTTGCTTTTAACTTCTTTTCTTGAAGCCAAATGAAATGAAAACACTCAAGAAGGTGAAGAGACTTCATATTGTTATCTGAATTAAAATCAAAATTGTAATCTGAACAATAAGTCTCCTTATTATGTTCCCCAAACGAAGTTTGGGAACATATTGTTTTTACTTTTTAGGGTCTTCCGTCTTCAGCGGAAGACCCTTCTATTATTCTATTGTTTCTTTTTCACTTTTATTATTATTCTTGCCTTTTCTTCTTACAATTTTTGTGCAGAAGATTTCTCAGAGATGGCTCGACCGATTTACTTGAAATTTTCAGAGAAGATGTATCTTTGTCTAATACTTATACGTTTTTTTCATTTTTTTGAAAATCACTTCCGGTCGGAAGTTATCGCCCTTTGATCGAAATTTAGAGGACCTCCTTGTCTGTGATGGAACTCAAAAACGGCTCAAGCTAGAAAGCTGAAATTTTCAGGGATGATAGAGGACATATTCCCATGTTGCACCTGGGTCAGGATATTTTCTGGAAGTGCCTAGTATGGAAGCTCGGTAGGGGTCAAAATTTAGGACACGAATCATGATTGATTTTTAAAGACATTTTGCATCATATCTTTTAAAGTATGATTATTTTGTTAAAACATACTGAACAAAATTTGTGTAGAATGACAAGATCTTTAAAATGATATCAAGAAAAAAGTGCTGACTCATCACATTAGGGGTCAAAAAGGGCTAAAAGTCTATTTTAGATAACTCTTTAATAGTCAATATTTTGTTATACATTACTGAACCAAAAATGTTAATCCCCACAATTTAAAACTATATATTGTAATTTTAACGTCGTATGTTACATAATTAGGGGCCAAAAGGGGCCAGAATGCTAAATCTTTGACGCTTTATATCTCGAAAGTGAGACATATTTTGATAAGCAATATTGAACAAAAGATGTTCAAAATCATGTTCTGAACAATTTGCAACCTTTCATTTTTCGCTAAAAGTCCCCATTAGGGAGTTGAAGGGTTGGTCCCTAAAATTTTCTTTTGCAAATAACTCGAAAACGAAAAAGAATCTCTGAATAGTTGTTGAACAAAAAGTGTTCAAAATTGTAAGAGCTTCAAGATGAAATCAAGAAAAAGGGGCTGGGAACTCAAATTAGGGGCCAAAAGGGGCTAAAAGTCTTAAATCGATAACTCTTTAACAGTCAATATTTTGTTATGCATTACTGAAGCAAAAATGTTCATCTCAACAATCTAGAACTGTACATTATGTTTTTTTTTTGTCAGACATTACATAATAAGGGGCTACAAGGGGCTAGAATGCTAAATCTTTGACGCTTTATATCTCGAAAGTGAGACATATTTTGATAAGTAATATTGAACAAAAGATGTTCAAAATCATGTTCCAAACAATATTCAACCTTTCATTTTTCGCTTAACGTCCCAATTAGGGAGTTGAAGGGATGGCCCCTAAATATTTCTTTTGCGAATAATTCGAAAGCAAAAAAGAATCTTTGAATAGTTGTTGAACAAAAAGTGTTTATAATTTAAGAGCTTTAAGATAAAATCAAGGAAAAGGGGCTGGGTACTCGAATTAGGGGCCAAAAGGGGCTAAAAGTCTTTAATTGATAACTCTTTAACAGTCAATATTTTGTTATGCATTACTGAAGCAAAAATGTTTTTCTCAACAATCTACAACTGTATATTATGTTTTTTATGTTAGACATTACATAATTAGGGGCCACAGGGGGCAAGAATGCTAAATCTTTGACGCTTTATATCTAGAAATTGAGACATATTTTGATAAGTAATATTGAACAAAAGATGTTCAAAACCATGTTCTGAACAATATGCAACCTTTCTTTTTTCGCTTAACATCCCCATTAGGGGGTTGAAGGGATGGCCCTTAAAGATTTCTTTTGCAAATAACTCGAAAAAGAAAAAGAATCTCTGAATAGTTGTTGAAGAAAAAGTGTTTAAAATCCTAAGAACTTGAAGATGAAATCAAGAAAAAAGGGCTGGGGACTCAAATTAGGGGCCAAAAGGGGCTAAAAGTCTTTAATCGATAACTCTTTAACAGTCAATATTTTGTTATGCATTACTGAAGCAAAAATGTTTACCTCAACAATCTACAGCTTTATATTATGATTTTTATGTCGAAATTAGATGATTTAGGGCCTCAAGCGGCCAGAATTTAAAATGTTTGACGCTTTAGAGCTCTAAAGTGAGAAATATTTTGATAGGTAATATTCTAAAAGATGTTCAAAATTATGTTCTGAACAATATGTAACCTTTCATTTTTCGATAAACGTCCTCATTAAGGAGCTGAATGGTTGGCCCTTAAATATTTCTTATGTTATTAACTCGAAACCGAATAGGAATATCTGAATAGTTGATGAACAAAAAGTGTTCATTATCCCGAGAGCTTTAAAATGATATGAAAAAGGCTGATCCCGAATATTAGGAGCCGTGAAGGGCCAAAGGTCAATTTTTGAAGTCTTTATTGTTCAATGTCTTTTTACAGATAATGAAAAATCATCAAGTTCGAATGAAAATCTCAATCATAATCTTATTTCATCTCATCAAGAATCGAACGGAAGACCCACTCGTTGCTCGCAACGAGATCGTATCTAGTTCTGAATTTTTTCTTTGTTCTCCGGTACTTTTTTTGTCCGCGAGTGTTCTCGTAAACTACTCATCCGATCTAGCTGAAACCTTTTTAGGGTCACTAGGTATGTTATGTAGATGTGCCGAACGAAGGTCATTTTGCGCGCACGTGCGTGCAGGTGCGCGCACGTGTAACACGTGAAATGACCAATATAATAGATTTAGCCGTAACTTTTTAAATATTTGATGAAATGCTTTGAAACTCATAATATAAGGATATAATAGTAGTATAGACATGATGACATGGTCAAAATAGCAAGATCTCACGCGCATGCAGGTGCCCTTCGCTGCGATTGGCTGAAACCTAAAGTCTAAATATCTATTTTGTTTTCTGACTAAATCCTTTGAAATTTTGAACATAGTCTTACATTACGAAGATCTACAGCATGATATATAAGAATAATCATGAACGCACGCACATGTACGTGTGCTGCAATCTGATTGGCTAAAACTTTAAATGCCTACAACTTTCTTGGTTCTCAATAATACAGGGTGAAATTTCAAATATGAATAGATATAATGATTGCCTACATTATACTACTATCAAAAGTAAATACATGGACGTGCATGCACATGCGGCCGCACACAATGTATTAAAAGACAGTATACTTGAGTGTTTGATGTTCATGCAGAATCAAGAACTTCTAAATGTCAAGACATGTAACATACTGAAGCATGCAGATCTTTTTACCCTTGACCTTGAAACGTAGGTCAAGGTAACTGGTAACCTGAATAAAAATGTTGATATAAGCTATTTACCAAAATCACCTTGACCTAGGAACTTGAAATCGACCTTAACCTTTGTCCTTGACCCAAGGGTAAAAAGAAACATGAAGAATATGTACATGTATCTAGAAACACCTTTCAGAGTTTATGTCAGTAAAAAGGTTAGAAGTTAAAGAGGTGGTGGTTTTTAATGACCTTGACCTTTCATCCAAATATCCCAATGAATCTTAAGTTCTTGGAATAAGATACAAGATTCAACTCCAACGTTGAATAGGTTAAGAATGACCCCCCCCCCCCCCCCCCCACACACACACACACACACAAACAAATCAAATAAATGGCAACGTAGAGAATCACTGTTAAACTCAAATAACACCTCGGACCCACATAAAATTTCAGGAAAACTGAAGAAAAGAGCTCGAGGAAAGTGTATCAAAATATTTCATTTGAGTTTCCAAAGTATATAGAAAATTTTAATTTATACAGAAAAAATTACAAATCCTGTCGTGTTTAAAATTAAAGTGCAGATGACCAAACTTGGCATATAAGCCTTTTATAGCCGATTTATTCAGATGTCGTTAATAGCATTCGATTCTACTGATTTGAAATAATATTTTAATACCAAGCATCCATTGTTTCATTTGAAATTTATTTGAATTTTTTTTTAGAATTACGCAATCCCCAGAAATAGCGATTTTCGGCATATTAAAAATCAATATACATGTACGCTCCTTCGTAAAATAATCAGATATTTGCATTCATGAAAAAAATGTTTATAAGAAGGTGTTAAACAATAAAGGTCACATTAGCTGACACGAATATCTTTTTAAACATCTCTTGTAAAACCCAGAGAGTAGCCCCCTATGCATTGGAAAAAATGAATAGTTCCGGTCAAAAAACCTTTATATATTTATTTACAAAGTATATAAAATTTACCAGGCACAGGTATCAGAGTTGTCAAAATGGCCTGAGAGGAAATATTAAAAAATTCTGAACAGAAAGGAAAATCCCTTTTCCATGTATGGAACTACAATTGAATAAGTTCATTTTGATTGGTTAGCTATTGTTGTGATACCCTTAGTCGACTTTAACCCTGCCTTGTCCATGTTGTCGTCGGAATAAAACCAACTTTGAGCCCGAGGTTAAAATAAGTAGAGAAATAAAATGTGAATTGATATATAAAAAATGTGACATATGCTTGAAAAATGGTATATTTATATATGTTTTTTTTCTTTGATTTGCGGTATAGAAAGATATGTTAATCCTTAATCAACATGCCATAATCATCTTGCATATGCATGTACATGTACGTGTGCGCGCATGCAAAACGTTAAACAATAAATCGTTGATAGTTCATATCACTGTAACTTTTATATTCTTAAATGAAATCTTGGGATACCTGGCATATTTATAAAATGTCTTAGAGGAATAAGGCACGATAAGGGACATGGGGAGCGTTTGGGGAACATCTGTAACGGTCCCCGTTACAATTAGCACTAGTTTGACATGCAATTTTCTGTTATCAAAATTCTTCTTGACCAGTGCCTGATAATTACACTCATGGGATTTCTCTAACATACCTTACAATATATTTGTTTTAGATTGCTGTCAAGTATATGCTTAAAAAAATAAGTATTTTCTTGATTTAACACTTTTTTTTAAATAAGAACAGTGTAATACTTTTACATTATTTGGGATGTGTAAATGAATAGTAAAAAGATACATTTTCTTAAAAAAATACACTAAATTAAAGGTCACAATGACCTTGAAATAGGTCGCGACACACCTTCTACCTAAGACGCATAAACTGGCCAAGTTTGATGATTGTAGGTCTTATGGTTTTCTACTTATGAGCCGGAAAGAATTTTTCCATATTTGGCTATAACTTCTTAATTAAAGGTCAGAGCGACCTACTTTTTGTGCGCGACACACCTTCTACCCAAGATGCATCAGATGACAAAGTTTCATAATCCTAGGCCTAGTAGTATTAAAGTTATGAGCCGGAAACGAAAAAGCTAACAGACAGACGGACGGACACGAAGCCTATAACATAATGCGTCCCGTCTTAAGACGGGCGTATAAAAATGGCGGACAGATTCCTTTTACGAAATGTGTTCAGCTTTAAATCTTATAACTTGAAAACTTTAAGTCATAAAAGCATGGGGTCAAATGCATGTTGAGGTTTGACCTTGAATGTTTTCTCATGGTTAAAGTCATTCCATTTTTTCATTTTCATATATTATATGCTTTAAGAAAATTTTGGTTTATTTATCATAGAGTCTAATTTTAAGGAGTCAAAAATTAAAAAAAAAATTGCAACTAAAAACAAGGTGGAAAGACCTATTATTGTAATGTGAGCAATAAGTCTCCCAGGAATTATATAAAACATTATTTACATGTATGTTTTTTTAAAGAAGGCATCTACAAAGACTAATGCTTGCACTATTAGTATTACTTTCTATAAAAAGTATTATTAGTATTACAAGCAACAAATCTCTAACTGATAATGCTCCCCTGGAAAACGTTCAGTCTAGATCAAGCCCTACGAAAGAGATAAAGACAAGCAGCAAATTTCAGCAGGTGATGGTACCTCATATGAATCTCTGGAGACATTTTACTTGATTAATTGATTTTTCAAAAGATGTAGAAAGTTGTGTATCAAGAAATGAGACTAAACAAAATCAGAGATCTGAGGTACAAAGTAAAGTGGCAAACACGTTCCTCCGAAACATCAGAGGTGGGATTAGGTGCCATGGAGGAGAAAGCAACCCCTGCCGACCGGTCACACCCGCCGTGTGCTCGTTGTCATAATCAGGAAATAACGGAAAAAGTCCGTGGTCAATTCAGTGTATAAATAATAGACTAACAATTGGTATGAAAAACGTCAGTCAGCATTTCATTCAATGATAAATTCTATTTGCTGACAAGGTCATTGTATCGACCATAGAATTTACGAAATGATGACTTTAAACGAGACTGTTGATATTCTTGTTTCATCAACTTGCTTGTCAATAATTTACCTCGTTTAAGAAATTGTTCATACGTAGAGCATGCTCTTGCGTATCGAATCAGCTGAGATATAAATACTCCGTATACAGGTGATGAAGGTATATTGCTGCATAAGTAAGGGAAGTTGACGATAGAAAAGTTAAAGTCATCACGTTTATCATATAGCTTGGTTGTTAGATTACCATTTGTGTCTTTTTCAAGTAAAATATCCAAGTATGAAACAGAAGAGTCGGACTCTGTGGTATCTTTTATCTCAAGCTAACCAGGATATATCGTATCGACGTAGGAATGGAAATTACCATTATTAATTGACAATACGTCATCGATATATCTAAATGTCGAGTTGAAGGCCACAACAAGTGTTTTCTTCTTTTCACGTAAAAGATTTTGCATAAATTATGCTTCATATGAATATAAAAAAAAGTCTGCTAATAACGGAGCGCAATTTGTACCCATGGGAATGCAATAGATTGTTGGAATACCTGGTCTCCAATAACCACATAGATATTGTCAATCAGAAACTCAAGCATTTTTTTTATGTCAACTTCAGAGTACTTATGTGTGCAATCAGAATCTGTTTTAACAAAATAATTTTTCAAACAAGCTCAAAAGGTCAAATTTGGTGGTGCCCAAAGAAAGGTCTTGTCACAAGGAATGCACATATGAAATATGAAAGTCATAGCTCCACTAAATCAAAAGTTATAGGCAAGGTTAAAGTTTTTGCGGACAAACAGAGAGACAGACAGACACGACAAAAACTATGTACCCCCGAAACTTCGTTTACGGGGGCATAAATATATAGTTGAGGTCACTTAGAACTATCAAGTCTTCAGATAATAACTTATGAAACATATTGAGAGAAGGAAGATTATCAAGATCAAAAGTCGATAAAACATACAAAATAGGCGCAGAGCAATCACGGACCTCCACACCCACCCCCCAACACACACACACACACACACACACACACATTGAAGCCCTTGCTACAAACCTTGCACAAATTTAATGCCGGTGAAAATTTGCTCTACTTTAAAAGCTTTACTAACTACATGTATCACTGTTCGTTGAGTGACGTTTCTCATTCATGTTGTTAAGTTAAATGCATCTATACACTGTAACTCCTTAAAATGTTTGTTCCATAGAATCAATGTTTATTATAAAAGTATATGTAAAAGAGAGGAAATCGGATCTGCCAATGAATATGAAAAGAGGTTTGGCAGATTTAAAAGTGCGATTTGTCAATGAATGGCATATTTTAATTCGAATAGGGCGAATTATTCTACGGGCAAGTTACCCAAGGTGCAAACTCCGTAGCGTTCGCGCGCATGCGTAGCCTGTCGTTTGCCCAGGGCATCCGGTTAAACTTCGCTTATATATTTACTGCGTGGACCGCAGGGTCCACGCAATGACCAATGACGAGGTAAGTAAACTTACGAGTTCCATTTTTGTTGAAGAAGCAGCTGTCAATGATATCAAAAAGCCGTGATTTTAATTTGTCGTGCGGAATTGTGTATAAAGTTGAAAAGTCGTAAGTTTTTATGCTGTTGATTTTTGTGAAGTCTTGTGATTTCAAATTGTCCAAAACTTCTTTAGAATTTTTAAGTATCCACATCTGATTTATACCACTTCTTGAATATATATAGTTGTACAGTACTCTTGAAGTTTTTCCTTCACTACTGTCAATATTTTAGTGAGAAGTAACGAAAGAGGCTTGGTTGAACATTTACTAGAACCTGCAATGTATCTTTTGTTTGTAAGGATTCTTATGAAGTTTCGGAATCCAATATATATATAAGGTAGTTCAAATTCATTTTGCTTCTGTGGAATATTAAAAGTATTCAAAACTGACAGGTGATTTTGAAGAATTTCTTCCTTAGAAAAAGAAGTATATGTATAAGTAGGATTACCACTTGTAGAATTAAATCCAAGTTCTTCTAGAATGCAATTTATATAATGAGCCTTACAAACGAAGACAATGTTGTTACCTGCTTTGTCTGCAGGAACAAGTACGAAATGATCGTGTAATCTATCTAATTCTTTTTTCACTTCTGGTTTATTGAACACAGAAGGATAGATGGTTTTCATTTTGCCCCTCAATCTTTTAATACGTGACTTTAACATGGATCGGATACATTTAACCCATTCTGACAAGGTGTCAATGTCTTCTTTTTCATATTTAGCCCATCGTCTGGTGTAATTTTCAACAGAATCCATAATATTTATGACATTCCGACGCCAGTTGAAGGATCGGGGTTCCCTATATTTAGGACCTTTTAAAATAAGTGATCTAAGGTACTCATTACAAACTATATTTACGTCACCTGTAATAACGTGTCCAGCAGGACTATAGTTATAGGGCGAAGAAGAACATGAACACGAACGGGGATTATTTTTCAGATAGTCGATATCCAGGCCATGTAAATTATTTTTATAATTGAAAAGTTTGGAAGCAACGGTCAATGTATATTTGTAGGAAATACAAGGCGTAGTCTTTAACTTGAAATATGGTGGAATACAAGAGTGGACCCTTTTGTGATTAAGAATATTACTAATATTAACCGCGTCAATTCCTTTATTGGCATATTGAAGTTTAAGGAAAAGACGGATTGTTTTAGCTCATTTTCTTCCGTGAAACGTGCGGGTTTAAAAAGACTATGATGTGCAATATCCATAATCACAAAACCGAGCCTATATTCAGGTGTCGAGGAATCTAAATATGGATGTTCCTTGGTCTTTTCAAGAAGACTATATAAAAGTTTCAAAGGGACAGAGTAAAGTTTGGTTCGAATATGATGTAGACCTAACTGTTGATTTACATAAGGTAGTAATGAAGAAAAAGAGACGTCGCGTATTGCAGGTTTATTGTACGAACGATGTCCATGACTACGCTTACGTCTCTGAGTATTGTTAAACAGGCCCATCACAAAGAAAGTATTGGTCAACTAATTTGAGTATCTTGCCTGTATATCTTACATATAAAACTTCCATCTTTAGCTCCCCTGCAACTAAGTTAAATTGTTGACTTTATAATGAACATAACTTTACTTTTATAGTTGAGCTTTTTCCCTTTGGTAATCTTTTCTAACCACCGTTTGTGTGATGTACAAGTTTAGTGATTTTTTTGTCATGACTTCCATTAATACTGCCACAGGGTAATATTTGTTTCTAGAACATTTCATGAATTATTACTCTAGAAACAAAAGAACCGATTTTCAATTCATTTTTGTTCTTAATTCCTTTACAACATAAACACGGAAGGCGCATTGAACTTTCATCAGCACACATGATGTGTGATTGATTTTCAGTACAACATTCCTCATTGAAAAAACAATTTTTCCCAATTATTTTAAGGACTTCAGCTACATCAATATCGTGGGCAAAAATTACAGAATTTTTAACTGCAATCTTGTCTGCTATTATTGAAAGGGTCATGATCTGAACAAAGAATATGAGGGGACAAGGCGAGCAGAATGCTTATAGTGTCAGAAATCATATTCAATATGTGAAATTACCTTCTCATGTTAAAATTTTTTGAAAGTTTTAATAAGTATAATTATTTTGATTATAATTGCATTTAACTATCGGCAATATCTTAAAAAGTGAACGAAATTCTTATTACGGGTGAACATGTTTTCATAAAGATAAGTTTAATCACCATAATATGTAGGCAATCTAACCCTGGCGCCAAGAAACGGGGTAAATTGGGTCCCCCTTGAGACAAGAAATCATAAGGGGTGTTTTCAAGCCCTAGTATCCTGGGCTCTCCTAGGTGGCACAATTCCTAGTTTTGGCACCAAGCACCCTCACTAGACTCCTATAGTACAGTGAACCCTCAGATATCTGGATGTCAGATATCCGGATGCTTCAGTATCCGGACGATTATTCATTGGAACGAAATTTTTAAAATGTTATTTTGTCTTGTTTTACTGCTTATTCAGATATCCAGATGCTTCACATATTCGGAGTAATTGACTGGGAACCAAAGTGTCCGGATAATTGAGGGTCCATTGTACATATATGTAACAGAAAATAGGGTTAGATTTGGCGCCCTGGCACCAAAAAACGGTGTAAGTTGGGTAGCTTTTGAGACCAATAATAAAAAGGGGCGCCTTCAAGCCCTTGTGTCACGGGCTCCACAGAGTAGCACAATTCCTAGTTTGGGCGCCAGGCGCCCTCTCTAGACCCCTATAGTACATATATGTATCAGAGGATAGGGTTGGATTTGGCGCCCTGGCGCCCAGAAACGGGGTAAATTGGGTCCCCTTTGAGACAAGAAATTATACATTGTAAGGGGTGTCTTCAAGTCTTAGTATCCTGGGCTCCCCTAAGTGGCACAATTCCTAGTTTTGGCACCAGGCACCCTCACTAGACTTATATAGTACATATATGTAACCGAAAATAAGGTTAGATGTGGCGCCCTGGCACCAAATAACGGTGTAAATTGGGAAGCTTTTGAGACCGGAAATCAATAGGGGTGCATTTGAGCCCTTGTGTCACGGGCTCTCCTAAGAAGCACAAGTCCTAGTTTGGGCGCCAGGTGCCCTCTCTAGACCCGTATAGTATATATATGTATCAGAGAATAGGATTGGATTTGGCGCCCTGGCGCCCAGAAACGGGGTAAATTATGTCCCCCTTGAGACAAGAAATCATAAGGGGTGTCTTCAAGCCCTAGTTTCCTGGGCTCCCTTAAGTGGTACAATTTCGTAGTTTTGGCACCAGGGACCCTCACTATACTCCTATAGTACATATATGTAACAGAAAATAGGGTTAGATTTGGCGCCCTGGCACCAAGAAACGGTGTGAATTGGGTAGCTTTTGAGACCGGAAATCAACAGGGGCGCCTTCGCGCTCTTGTGTCACGAGCTCCCCTAAGTAGCACAATTCCTAGTTTGGGCGCCAGGCGCCCTCTCTAGACCCCTATAGTACATATATGTATCAGAGAATAGGGTTGGATTTGGCGCCCTGGCGCCCAGAAACGGGGTAAATTTGGTCCCCCTTGAGACAAGAAATCATTAGGGGCGTCTTCAAGTCCTAGTATCCTGGGCTACCCTAAGTGGCACAATTCCTAGTTTTGGCACCAAGCACCCTCACTAGACTCCTATAGTACATATATGTAACAGAAAATAGGGTTAGATTTGGCGCCCTGGCACCAAGAAACGGTGTAAATTGGGTAGCTTTAGAGACCAGAAATCAACAGGGGCGCCTTCGAGCCCTTGTGTCACGGGCTCCCCTAAGTAGCACAATTCCTAGTTTGGGCGCCAGGCGCCCTCTCTAGACCACTATAGTACATACATGTATCAGAGAATAGGGTTGGATTTGGCGCCCTGGCGCCTAGAAACGGGCTAAATTGGGTCCCCCTTGACACAAGAAATCATTAGGGGTGTCTTCAAGTCCTAGTATCCTGGGCTACCCTAAGTGGCACAATTCCTAGTTTTGGCACCAGGCACCCTCACTATACTCCTATAGTACACATATGTAACAGAAAATAGGGTTAGATTTGGCGCCCTGGCACCAAGAAACGGTGTGAATTTGGTAGCTTTTGAGACCGGAAATCAACAGGGGTGCCTTTGAGCCCTTGTGTCAAGGGCTCCCCTAAGTAGCACAATTCCCAGTTTAGTCGCCAGGCGCCTCTCTAGACCCTATAGTACATATATGTATCAGAGAATAGGGTTGGATTTGGCGCCCTGGCGCCCAGAAACGGGGTGAATTTGGTCCCCCTTGAGACAAGAAATCATTAGGAGTGTCTTCAAGTCCTATTATCATGGGCTCCCCTAAGTGGCACAATTCCTATTTTTGGCACCAAGCACCCTCACTAGACTCCTATAGTTCATATATGTAACAGAAAATAGGGTTAGATTTGGCGCCCTGGCACCAAGAAACAGTGTAAATTGGGTAGCTTTTGAGACCGGAAATCAACAGGGGCGCCTTCGCACCCCTGTGTCACGGGCTCCCCTAAGTAGTACAATTCCTAGTTTGGGCGTCAGGCGCCCTCTCTAGGCCCTTATAGTACATATATGTATCAGAGAATAGGGTTGGATTTGGCGCCCTGGCGCCCAGAAACGGGGTAAATTGGGTCCCCCTTGAGACAAGAAATCATTAGGGGTGTCTTCAAGCCCTAGTATCCTGGGCTCCTCTAAGTGGCACAATTCCTAGTTTTGGCACCAAGCACCCTCACTAGACTCCTATAGTACATATATGTAACAGAAAATAGGGTTAGATGTGGCGCCCTGGCACCAATAAACAGTGTAAATTGGGTAGCTTTTGAGACCAGAAATCAACAGGGGCGCCTTCGAGCCCTTGTGTCACGGGCTCCCCTAAGTAGCACAATTCCTAGTTTGGGCGCCAGGCGCCCTCTCTAGACCACTATAGTACATATATGTATCAGAGAATAGGGTTGGATTTGGCGCCCTGGCGCTCAGAAACGGGCTAAATTGGGTCCCCCTTGAGACAAGAAATCATTAGGGGTGTCTTCAAGTCCTAGTATCCTGGGCTACCCTAAGTGGCACAATTCCTAGTTTTGGCACCAAGCACCCTCACTAGATTCCCATAGTACATATATGTAATAGAAAATAGGGTTAGATTTGGCGCCCTGGCACCAAGAAACGGTGTAAATTGGGTAGCTTTAGAGACCAGAAATCTACAGGGGCGCCTTTGAGCCCTTGTGTCACGGGCTCCCCTAAGTAGCACAATTCCTTGTTTGGGCGCCTGGCGCCCTCTCTAGACCACTATAGTACATATATTTATCAGAGAATAGGGTTGGATTTGGCGCCCTGGCGCCCAGAAACGGGCTAAATTGGGTCCCCCTTGAGACAAGAAATCATTAGGGGTGTCTTCAAGTCCTAGTATCCTGGGCTACCCTAAGTGGCACAATTCCTAGTTTTGGCACCAGACACCCTCGCTAGACTCCTATAGTACATATATGTAACAGAAAATAAGGTTAGATATGGCGCCCTGGCACCAAGAAACAGTGTAAATTGGGTAGTTTTTGAGACCGGAAATCAACAGGGGCGCCTTTGAGCCCTTGTGTCAAGGGCTCCCCTAAGTAGCACAATTCCTAGTTTGGGCGCCAGGCGCCCCCTCTAGACCCTTATAGTACATATATGTATCAGAGAATAGGGTTAGATTTTGCGCCCTGGCACCAAGAAACGGTGTAAATTGGGTAGCTTTTGAGGCCGGAAATCACCAGAGGCGCCCTCAAACCCTTGTGTCACGGGCTCCCCTATTAAGCACAATTCCTAGTTTGGGCGCCAGGCGCCCTCTCTAGACCCCTATAGTACATATATGTATCAGAGAATAGGGTTGGATTTGGCGCCCTGGCGCCCAGAAACGGGCTAAATTTGGTCCCCCTTGAGACAAGAAATCATTAGGGGTGTCTTCAAGTCCTAGTATCCTGGGCTACCCTAAGTGGCACAATTCCTAGTTTTGGCACCAGGCACCCTCACTAGACTCCTATAGTACATATATGTAACAGAAAATACACATGTAGGGTTAGATTTGGCGCCCTGGCACCAAGAAACGGTGTAAATTGTGTAGTTTTTGAGACCGGAAATCAACAGGGGCGCCTTAGCACCCTTGTGTCACGGGCTCCCCTAAGTAGCACAATTCCTAGTTTGGGCGCCAGGCGCCCTCTCTAGACCCTTATAGTACATATATGTATCAGAGAATAGGGTTGGATTTGGCGCCCTGGCGCCCAGAAACGGGGTAAATTGGGTCCCCCTTGAGACAAGAAATCATTAGGGGTGTCTTCAAGCCCTAGTATCCTGGGCTCCCCTAAGTGGCACAATTCCTAGTTTTGGCACCAAGCACCCTCACTAGACTCCTATAGTACATATATGTAACAGAAAATAGGGTTAGATTTGGCGCCCTGGCACCAAGAAACGGTGTAAATTGGGTAGCTTTAGAGACCAGAAATCAACAGGGGCGCCTTTGAGCCCTTGTGTCACGGGCTCCCCTAAGTAGCACAATTCCTAGTTTGGGCGCCAGGCGCCCTCTCTAAACCCCTATAGTACATATATGTATCAGAGAATAGGGTTGGATTTGGCGCCCTGGCGCCCAGAAACGGGCTAAATTGGGTCCCCCTTGAGACAAGAAATCATTAGGGGTGTCTTCAAGTCCTAGTATCCTGGGCTACCCTAAGTGGCACAATTCCTAGTTTTGGCACCAGGCACCCTCACTAGACTCCTATAGTACATATATATGTAACAGAAAATAAGGTTAGATACTGTAGTGAATTTGTATTAATGTCGGGCTCGGCGTCGGGTTCGGAGTGCATATGTTTTGTATACGTCATAAGTCAGTTCTAATAAACTGTAATAAATAATATTACATTCTAATATCATCCAAAATAAAATTGTTGGATAAGAGTGAAGTACAACAATTAAGCAACATACAGATCTAATTACACAAGTTATAGTTAGGGTACATTTTATCTTGTGTATCCTGGATAATCAAGGGGTAGTGACGAGTTTGCGAAGCAAACGAGTCTCCGCCCCCTTGATTATCCATGATTCACGAGGTAAAATGTAATTTAACTGATTTATATCAATCAACCAATCACAAAGCTCGAAATTTTAAGGCGAAAATTTTCCATGAAACAGCGTGAGAATTTATTCTGGAAAAGAACCCGCGAAAATATCGGGGTTTTCGTATTAGAGGCGCGAAAGTACCGGCGTATTATTGGTTCTATAGACTCTTGGGACATTCCGTAGTCATTTCCCGCTAATTCTTCGTGATACTTTGCGCGTTTAGTCATTTACGTAGATAAGGTTGAGGAGGATGGACGCGTTAAGCCTTGACGAGACAACCAAGACTCCGTGTATAATAAATTCCATGCAAACGGAAAAAAGTGTCTGTAATTGTCTTGTGTAATGGTCATTTGCATTGTCACTCCCTCGGTGCTACTTGAGCCCTGAAAATGAGTCTAGAGCAGAAGGATATGGAAATAACGAACAGTATTCAATGTCAATGTCCATTAAACAAATATACAAAATAAGAGCAGAGCAAACACGGACCTCCGAAACATCAGAGGTGGGATCAGGTGCCATGGAGGAGTGAGCATCCCCTCCTGACCGGTCACACCCGCCGTGTGCTCGTTGTCATAATCAGGAAATAACGGAAAAAAATCCGTGGTCAATTCAGTGTATAAATAATGGACTAACAATTGGTATGAAAAACGTCAGTCAGCATTTCATTCAATGATAAATTGTATTTGCTGACAAGGTCATTGTATCGATCATAGAATTTACGAAATGATGACTTTAAACGAGACTGTTGATATTCTTGTTTCATCAACAGCAGCTAAGTGGGTCCACTGACTTCAATAACTTTCCTCTATGCTAGTCCCACTTCTGGATTTTTTTTTTGTTAAGCTCCCGTGAGTAGTATCCTCTTAAATTAGACAGCTTGGTTTGCAACAAATCAATTGTAATTTTGAAAAGTGCTATCAATCATGTTATTTATTTGCATATATATATGTATGTTTTGAATTACTTAAAGACAAAGACTAATAGAAAATAATTCTTACTGGTTCCATTTATACCTGGGAAATCCTCCTTCAACTTTGTCAGAATATTTTCTAAAGCTTTTCTTCTACAATCCTTGTTGCAATTATTAGCGGAAGAAACATTCCTAAAACTATCTCTTCTTGATATTGTTCAGCTAATCTTTCTGTCTGCTTTGTGGTTAATTTTAGCTATTCTCTCTTATTTCCAGCCATTTTGAATGGAGAGCAAGCAAAAGAAAATGTTGGTTGTTCTTTATATAGATCCTCTCTAACCTTATCCATGCTGGGTAAAAATCAACAGACCTGCCAGACGGAATAGAGCATGTCTATATTCCATCTGAATTCATTTCTGTCTTAATTATAATTTTCCTATTTTAACCATCTGATTTGGAAGATGTTGCAAGTCACATCTTACAAATCGGAGCGTGTAAAAAAGGCTTTAAGGAATCGATATAAATAAATGTTGAAGTTTGTCCTGCGAATACCATTTATAATTAGCACGACCGTCGTATGAATAACGACCGTTGTGTGGATATTGGTAATTAGCACGACCGTCGTGCGTATAGGTGGCAGAGGATAATATTACTTTTCAATCAAAACGTTTGACCGACGATTTACCTAATATTGAGCTGGTTTTAAAAATGTCCATTAACAAAATTTAAATTCAGTGTACATGTAATAATAGTATGATGTAGTCCTTTGAGAAATTTGAAGCTTTTAGGATGTTATATTTGGATGGCGTAACTTTGCCAGTTTGTCAGCATTGGTTATCTTTCCTATTAAGGATTTTTTGGGTATGTTTTCCTCCTTAAATGCGTTCAGATTACAATACCCATAAGTGTAGACTTGGATTATCACAATAATAAATAATTTCTATGTGTATGTTTAAAATTTGTGTTGAGAGAATCAGTATCGCACGTCGGAGCAAAAAAAATATGCTAAGGAGCTACAGACAGACACGGGCCCTGTGTGCAAGTACATGAACCCTAAATGTAGAATATATTTGTTTGTTTTTTTTTCACAAAAACTATGCAATTAAATATTGTATATTTTGAACATGTTTGAGAAGAACGGTTTAATGAGGCGCTGAAGACACGGGGCCTAAGGATCAGCGAACAAGAAAGGTCCCTCACTGCTGAGTAATGTATCACCGTGTTTTTGGTGATATTTTTGTTTGCTGATGTAATGACCTGAAAATAGGACAGGAGACGAATAAAGTTTACGTTTTTAAACTAATAAGGACAGATGAGAAATAACAGACCAATCAACTATACCATAAAGACCTGACAAACCGCATCTGCAGAAGAACAAACATATCTGCAGGACACTGTGCAACAGCCCGAAGAAACGTCAACCCAAAGTTAGACGATAACAGCTGACATCAATACTGACACCAATACAGAGGAAACTGACAACCCACCGATAGAAACCATTCAGTGTGACCCAGTGATTATGGCCCAGTGATTATGGCTACTGGATTAAGCCTCCCAAAGTTCAATGGTTCTGAAACCCCAGTGATATGGATTTCTAAAATAGACGCATGGCAGAAGTTCAATAATTACAATGACCAGAAAATCCTGGACTTACTTCCTTGTGCCCTAGA
This sequence comes from Saccostrea cuccullata, assembly GCF_032062105.1. Classification (NCBI taxonomy): domain Eukaryota; kingdom Metazoa; phylum Mollusca; class Bivalvia; order Ostreida; family Ostreidae; genus Saccostrea; species Saccostrea cuccullata. The sequence goes on from NW_026925255.1 coordinate 177,518, forward strand.
AGGGAGTGCAAGCACATGGTACCAAACCATGCCTCCATGCAATTACCTTGCAACATTTAAGCAGCAACTAACAGAAAGATTTCAACCCATAATGTATGGAATGCCTCTCATGGTAATTCGGCAGGATACAAGTGAAACACTTGACCAATACCTAGAGAGAGCCGAACGCATTGGCATGATACATGACATTGCTGAATACTACAAAGTTCAGGCCACTGCATCAGGTCTCCTACCTCCGTGGCGTGGAAGAGTTTTGGCCCGTGAACAAAAGACATTTTAAGAACTGAGAAATGCCCTTTCAAAGACTCAAGTGGAGTTAAGTGACACTCAGCCTCAAAGTGCTCCACAGACGTCCAACAGTGGAGCCAGCCTTGCCAACTTGTGTACCGTGTTAGCTACCCAGATGACGGAACTAACCAAAAACATTAAAGCAGAAATCAGTGCTCTCTATGTGGCCAGCCAACCACCACAACAACAACGCTGGAACAACCAGCCTGGCAGACGCCCCCAGTACCAGCCACGAGGAGAGACTGTTGACAGACCCAACGAGCAACAGAACTTCAGATGCAAATATTGTAATATTGTGTTGAGTCATGTAGTAATAGAGAAACATGTCCAGCTTTTAACACTAACTGCTTTAAATGGCACCACAATGAAAAAGTTTGTTTCAGAAAACGTAGAAATTTGCACAACAAATACAACACTAACACAAGCACCAACCCTTACTCTTCCAGTTAGGGACACGCGCCTGTCCCAAACAAGGATAGGCACTCAATTAACAAGTCGTCAGAAATAGTATTTTTCCCAGTGATGCAGGTGTTTCCATGGGGTCAACTTTTTTCTGAATGCTTTCAAAAGAATCTTCAAGAATTGTCCCTGTAGATAACCAAACTTTGATCATATGCTTTGCTGACCCAAGATACATATTATGCATGGGGTCAATTTCGACATTCGGATGGGGTCAAAATAACTCAGACAACTTAGGTCTGAAAATCTAACACCCATATCACTCTCCAAATTCGACTTTTCAGATTTGGTTTTAGCTCCCAAAACTTTATCAATACGAGAAGTATGGTCCTTTGTTTCTCTTTTCTGCCACTCATTTCTATCAAGTCCGGAATAGTCTCTATTTCCTACAGTCCCGGGAAATTCTTTAAAACACTTCGAACAACCAGTGTGGCCCAAAAACCCGCACAGTTTCCTTGTTGCCGGAATATCGTATCCCACAAACATAACGGCTAGTTTGACAACGACACAACGCCCCCCCCCCCCCCCCCTTAGACTCCAATGCCATCTTTGTTTATTAACTACTGCAAAAAATTACAACAGAACCAGAGCTCTTTAGTATGCAGTGTAGAGAGGGTTCTTAATATAAGAGTATTATGTATCTGACGGATATTTAAGAGTAAAAAATTTAATCCTATAGTATTAAGGATGGAAATCTTTAAATCTAAATTCTAAAAAATGGAATATCACAGTTTGTAATCATTTGAAATATTCATAACATTTTGAAAGGCAAAGATAAATAAATTAAAGAGGTTATTAATGTTTACTTTTTCTGTGAAAGTAACCAACATTGATTTCTATTCACTGCTATGGTTTTGTGTTTGATTATTTTCACTGGGGGTTAATGCCACTTACGATAGAATGAGTTTTAAAGATGCTTTATTAAATATTTTACATTGCTAGACTGATAGCTATTATTACACTTTTTATCACCAAGAAAAAACCACTTATGAATTTACCAATTCAGTTTATTGATTCCATTTTGTTAAAGATGAGTTATTGCTAGACTAATAGCTGATATTACACTTTTTATCACAAATAAAAAACATAAAAATTTTAACACGTCACATACTCAGCAGACACTGCCTGCCGTCTCCATTCTTTAGCTGCTGTGTTAAGCATTTCATCTTCTCTCAGCAACCCATTCTCTGGATGGAGATTTCCAAGAAGCTAAATAAAGATATAAGAATTATAGACCAATTTTGCATTAAAACAAAAAATATCCTGTTTGTGTATAATTATAAACTAGAGACTTCCAAGGAATACATGTTTCACCTGCTTTTAGCTTTTATTAGTGTTAAGCTATTTATACGCTAAGCATATACAACATGTACAATGTACATTATTTCATGAATAAAAAATCTAGCATGCAAGCAACAAACAACTTAGTTACTGTAAATTGGTGAATCTTTTGCTTTTGAATGTGTAATTATGCATCTAAAATTGAATCTTGTTTAGGGTTTTCAAATAGTTACATTAACAAAATGTCAGAGTACACCTATAAATTGATTGGCGAAGCCAACGTTTTTTTTGGTTGTTGTTGTTGGGGGTGGGGGGTTCTATGCAATAAAGACTGCATTAAGGTAACATTCATTTGAAAAAAGTGGTAAAGGAGGAAAGAGTACCATACAGACTTTCACTCTATTCTGAAATTTTCAGACATTTTTAACAAATGTTTGATGTTCATACTTCATAAATTGAAAGTTTTATCCTTTATCTGGAGTTGACAGTACCCTGTCTTAATATTCTTTTGTATTCATATACTTAGTACATTGCTTGTTTCATACATTATAATATTGTACAAACAGAAAACAGACAGACAAACAGATTGGCATTCTGATAGCTATGACCCTCTCCCCCGACCACTTCACATGGTAAAGTAATCTCAGAATACTTCAATGTTCTTACCTCAACTTCTTCCCAGAAAGTACGGGTATGCTTGTACTGGCTTCTTTGCCTTGCTTTTGGAACCTCCGATGGGCCTGAAAATTGGGGGGGGGGATTAAATCCGCATCATCCAATTTGTTTCTACCTTATCATCTTTATGACTGGCCAATATTTCTTTCATGCGTGGATTTATAAATTTTTGCTCACTGTTGCACAGAGTAAAATATATAAAAAAAATTAAATAAACTTTTTAAATTTAAAATTTTATTGAAATATGCCATGCGTTAATTACAATAGTTCCTCTGGATGAACTATCCTAATAATTTAAAAATGCAATATATTTGAATTCATGCACATGTATGACAAAACATATCCCTTTAATTATACTATATATCCACAGATATTAACACATATCAATAAAGTAATGCTCAATATAATGCTTTTTTGTAAATAGGATTAATTTTCTGTTATGTATCTGATACATGTGTGAGACTTGATTATACACCTTTTTTGTCAGTTTAAAGCTTTTATACCTAAATACTAAAGCAAACTTACCTAATGTCCTCAGCTGACCTCTTTTCAGAAGGAGGTGGAATTCATCGACAAATTCCTTCACATCTAATCCATAGAGGTACTTGAATTCCTCGTCAGTTACATAAAACCTCATGGATGAAATCTGAACAGTGACATCTTCTTCCCCAGCATCAGTCTAAAAAATTTAAAGTAGTACAAAATACCCGTGGATTCTATTTTAACTGATTTCTCAAAAAGAAATGGAGAAAAAACAAGATGTTTTTGTGAAACACTATGCGCCCAGTGCCGTAAAAGAGTACCAAGTTGTACAGGGAGGTCATACGAAATTCAACTCCTCGCTTTTTCTATTTCGAAAACATGGTATCCTAGATCGGTGAGATTTATGAATTTGGTATCATTCACTTCTATGGTGGCTTCTTCAGTTCCTTTTACATATTTAATTTCCTGATGTTTAGACTGATCCATGATAAGTGATCTATAGATAGAATGACCTCTCAGCTTTGATATATCGGCTGAAATTACCATAGATGGATCCCTAAATTGTATCTCCAAGGCGACGGTCGTTGGTCACTTCGCGCACAAAGTTTCGAAAGCATCTACTGGGGGTATATTCAATCACCTGGTAAATGCGGGTCACATCCATTCTATGGTTGAGATACCATTTCAAGAGTGGTGTAACTAGAAGAATTTTTCTAGCACGTAAACCACCTATGAGAAGTCGACGATGATTTTCACTTAGATTGTTTTCACGTGTATGATTCTGCTTGTGAAAACCAGTGGCGTCGAAGGGAATGTCTGTAGTGCATAAAATGGGATCTATCTCCTGAAAATATTCGTATGGACTTAAACTTTTTTGCATTTGATCTGGCCACTGGTCCTCAATGTCAATGACAACTCTTGCTTGGGTTTCCTTGACTCTTGTTATAAAAAAAGATGAAGCACCAGTATCTGTGTCAATAAACAACAGCTCATTTGTTTTCTCAAGTTTTTTTTTCCAACAATGTAAGGAGTTTTACATCCACATTCAGAAGAAACATGTTCAAAGTCTTCATTAAATAACAATAGCTTCTCAACAATGTAAAACTCAGCAGAGTTTAGATTACATAGTTAATTGATTTATCATTTTCCATCACTCTTAGTGTAAGACTGAGAATAAACTAAATTGTCTTTAAACAAAAAGCGGCCGGTAGAGGGCTCTTTACAATTACTGATCACTTGCCTGTATATATCAGATATCAGACAGGCAGGCCAGTCAAATATTTTCATATCTGTTTAGACTGGTTCTCAAGTCTACATGGTTCCTTTTTCATACACTTCCGTTTGGAAGCAGCAGCGTGTTATGATGGACAACATATTTTAATTGGCTTATTTTTCCTCCTATCAAAGTTCATGCACATCTAGGAATCGTGTAACGGTGCTTCCTAAGCAAGAACCATAGATCTCTAACGGATCGACACAATTTATGACCATCCTTAAATTATGTGAGGTAAAATCCTTATAATACCTTTTCAATTTGTATATTGATGTTTTTGAAGCAATTTTAAAGGTTATTTTATGCATTGACATTGCCCTTAATGCATATTTCGGTAAGTTTTGTCAGCCTTGAGTTTGTAATACAAAATTTAAAAAAAATTGTCATAAGACAATCATTGAATTATTTTCATGCTTTATTGATTGTTTTCTCTGGTTAATTTGCACTCACAATATTTTAAACTTCTTTGTTATAATTGAAAAGACAGTTACATGTGGTCAGTAAGCATATGATATGCATTATGACTTATACATAGGTAACTACATGTATATTCTTCTTTATATTTATTTTTTTTCAAAAACAAGTTTCTAAAGCATATAATATTTTACAACTCTTTCATTTTTGAATTGAATGCATCATTTTTTCTGTTTATTCATTAGAATTTCCTTATCATAAAAGATTAAATGACTTTCAATATTAGATCCAGATGATCAAACTTTCGTAATACTTTTACCTGTACATTCAAAGAATGATAGCATTTTCTGTTGACATAATATGCTTCATGTGCCATCCAAACATCCAAGGACATTTGGAAAACCTAAATTTCATTAGAATAACAAATACATGTGTCACACTCACTGGTCTCTCTAGATAACTTAAAAATTAATGCAATTATTTAAAATCAAAAAAATTATTAAGCTCTGTAATATATACTACATATTGTATAAAATATTAATTACACAATATAACAATTTCAAATTTGATAAATAATTTTCTTTCTCTTATTAATCCCCTACCGGTCAAACCAGAGGGGACTATAGGTTTCCTCTGCGTCCGTCCGTCTGTCTGTCCCCGTCAGTCTGTCCCACTTGGTTTTCCACACTTCTTTTTCTAAACGCTTGCAGATATTGAGCTGAATTTTGATACGTGAGTGTATCTTAATGAGTTACAGATCAAGTTTGAATTTCGCTTCGCTGCATTGATTTTTTAAAGAATTATGGCATTTTGAATATATTTCATAATCACTTAATTAAGATCGGGTTCGAACTGCGCTAACTTCCGATTGTCGACAAAAATATGAAGCGATGAAAAGACGATGGAAAAATGTGTTGAATTGTCGTCTTAATGTTGATAATTTTATTAGTTTTAAGGCATTTAAAACTTGAAAATCTTTCAGTTTAACCTTGGACATGACTTTTGCACATTAAAAAAATGACATCTTGAAGAGAAAGGGGAATCCGGTAGGGGACATGTATTGCTTATGCAGTACTCTCAGAATGCTTGTTTTATTATTGTATATCATTAAAGTATTCAAAATTATATTGAGTCCCGGTTCTTTCAATGAAATAAGAGTGTACAGTCCATTAATTTTTTTTTAAGAGCTGCAATTAATGGACAGATATAATTTCACATTCAATGTTTAAATATTAATTTATTTATCTTGTTTTTTTTTTTATAATATGGGACAAAGTATTGCATGAAAAAAAGTTAAACAGTATTGTATTGATGGTAATTTACGCTTTCATTCACTTGGGTTTAAAACTAACTATAGTTATAGGACCTTAACTAATGGGAGTCGAAACGACAAGGTATCGAATTTCTGACGTCATTTTTAACAACTTTCGTTTTCTTCCCTGCAATGGCGGAGAAAGCACGTTTCACGGATAAGGTGTCGTTTCCAGTGGGGAATCTAACAAATCTTCGGCACAATTGGAAAGATGGGAAGCTATATCCCGAATACATCTGCCGGCCGTACTCCGGGAAATATTCAACGAGTCCCCGATGAGAAGGTGGATAGCACCAGTGGCCAAGAACCTCAGGCATAGCAGTAACTGCAGCAGTGGTGGCAAGGGGTTGTTGCGTCCTGTGGGTCTTGATTGGGAAAAAGTCCGAGGATGAACAGGATCCTCTGAGGTCGGAAACGATACCTTTCGAAAACTTCCTCGTCCAAATCTTCGTCCAAATCTTCAAGGGGATTGGAGCGGTCTCTAAAAAAACCTCGGACGCCTGTGCTGCTGTACATTTCGATAGCGTCAAACTAATACCCTGCAAGCTGCCATTTTTACAGTCGACACTTGAGATTGACTCTGAGGTTGGTTTGAAGCATACTTGAAAAATCTTGAGTTTGTACTCCGTTGGAGTTAAAGAATGAGTAGAATAAATTTTTAATATGTTTTACGGTGCGACCGTTGGGACGAGTGCAGTTTATTTACTATCATACACCTACACATGTACTGTCTATCATTCAAGAAAAAAAGAAATACAAATAAAACAAAACAACAAAAAGAAATCATTTCCCAAGCATCGGGATCGAAATTCGAAAATTCTCGGAAGTTTCCGACAAAATCGGAAATACCCGAACCGTTGAAGTGACGAAAGTCTGACGTCAGAATGAGAAAAAAAGTTCTGTTGACTGAGAACGCAAACGCTAGTTTTATGGAAAAGAGATTGCATTAAATCGTTCTTTTCATGTAAATTGTTGCTATGTTTCAGCCGAGTTTCACTGAAGCAACCGACATAACTCCGTCAAAATTCGTAAGTTTCCGGTGACGTCATTTGTATATTTCCGAAGGACAAGGTGAAGGCCGGTGTTGTGGCATGGGGGTATTTTTTTTAATAAGGTAAGGCAAAATCATTTCGTTAAGATTTCGGTAAGAAACAAGGTTCCTTTAATTTTTTACTATTTTGGATTTATTCGCGCAAAGGACATTGGGTAGTGCAGGAATTCCGGGAAGGTTGCACAGAGAAATTTGGCTGACGTATGTACAGATTTCAATCCGAATTTCCTCTGTTCATACACGTTAGTCTATTGAGCTCGCTTCGCGACGCTCGCTGCGCCCGCTTTAACCTCCATTTAGGAGTACGAGTTTGAATTTGGAGTAGGAGTTTGAGTTAGAGTACGAATTTGAACTCTAAAAGGTTTTATAACCTCGGGGCCTGATTTCAATATAACTTGGCACACAAGTAGACAACTCTAAGATACATATTTCTTTGCATCGGTTTTTGAGTTTGATGAACAGTGTTGCCATTGTTTCTTATTATTCATTGTATAACTTTCTGTGAAATTCTTTCATAATGCTACTCCATAACTTGGCACACAAGTAGACTTCACTAAGCTGCATCATTCCTTGGTTTCTGAATTCGATAAACGGTGTTGCCATGGTTATTAATTTTTTTGGTGAAATTCTTTCAAAATGCTACTCCTTCAGTTTTTAAGATTTCAATATAGCTTGGTAAGTAGACTACTTCAAGATACATAATTCTGTGCATCGGTTTTTTATTTCGACGAACGGTGTTGCTATGGTTACTTACAATAGAAATTTATGTTTATTTTTTTCAAATGCTACATTTATTTCAGTTCTCATTCGAGTTCTATAAAACTTAGCAGACAAGTAGACCAGACTAAGATATGTAATTCTGTGCATCGGTTTTTATTTTGATGAGTAGCAAGGCTCAATTCTCTATTTACTGCTGTTTTACAGTTTCAAGTTTAAAGTCCCAACTGCTAATATTCTCTTCCTTTGTTTTACGAACCAGTAGAGCTACAGTCTCGACAGAGACTTCTGGTTAAATTTACATTACCATCACTGTCTATCTGCGATTTGCTTTTGTGCGTAAGTATAATTGAATGAATTGCAGGTTAGCCTTGTTAATTATGTCTTCCAATGTGGTGTTTTTGTCCTATAAAGGTTTTAGCTGTAAATCTGTCAATTAACTCAACTTCCATTTTCGTCACCTCTTCATGCTGATGTTCTCCATTAAGGTCAGACGAGACGTTCCTCAAAAATCGTTTTATATATCTTTACAATGCATATTTAGATGAGTGCTCACGTATTTGTGAATTGGCACTTTCTCTGAAAAACCCAGCCGGGGTATTTGTCCTATTGGACAGTTCTTGGTTTTTTGGCAGGAAACAGTGTACAATTTACCTTGAGTACTAATTGTTAATATTTGTAATTTTTTGCTCAGCCTTATTGATCTTTTCTTCTTATTCTTTCATTTGCTCAAGAACATCTCTTTCAAGAACTCCATTTTCATCTTTCCCTGAAATGATGAAGAAAATATCAACTTATATATAAATACTTTTTTATTCATGTGTTTTTGTATGTTTTATACAACACAACAATTATTCTTAACACTTTCAATGTATACTGGATACGTTAATATTTTAATTTAACGGATGCCTCATTCGATTCTTTACCTTTCTTCATCAATATAGATAAATCATCCTTGTCCTCGTTTGGTGCACTTACTGTGGTACTAAAAAGAAAAAAAAACACTGTTGTTACATCTGCTCAATTTTTTTTCTGGTCCCTACACAACAAAATGCTACTGAACAAAATTTTTCGTGTCACATTAAGTCCATTAGCCAGCTTCATATTTACTAGGGATTATAATCGAATACAGAATTGCTAAACGATTAACCGCATGACATTCCAATCGATCTACCTTTTAACATACAAAATTCCACATTTTCTTGTTGTTCACATTAAGTTCTTTTCCCCCGGCGGCTCCATTGGTCCATATAAAATTGAATGTCTTGATGTTAAATCACTTTATTTGAATGGAATTCTTGCTTTTAAAACCCTATGACGTTGCACACGGTGTTGGCACACACTGACGTTACGTCAAAATAACGTTAAAAGTCATAACGTTGTTATGAACCTTATACCTGTATATTTCAGATCTTTGAATGAATTTTATTTTCAAAAGTATAAAAAAAATAAAATACAAGAGGCCCAAGGGCCTTGAATCGCTCTTCTGATAAATTGTACAACCTATCACTTGTATTTAAAGCCTCTAACCCTAGGTATCCTGAGACCAATCAAACTGTGTAAGTTGATGCATTTGGGGTTTTCCAAGAATGTAGACCAAGAAGTAGTTCTTATTGGCTAAGAATCATCAAACTTTGTCAGGTGGTGCAACTTTGGTCTCAGGATACCTCATTTCTCATTCTGACGTCAGACTTTCGTCACTTCAACGGTTCGGGTATTTCCGATTTTGTCGGAAACTTCCGAGAATTTTCGAATTTCGATCCCGATGCTTGGGAAATGATTTCTTTTTGTTGTTTTGTTTTATTTGTATTTCTTTTTTTCTTGAATGATAGACAGTACATGTGTAGGTTTATGATAGTAAATAAACTGCACTCGTCCCAACGGTCGCACCGTAAAACATATTAAAAATTTATTCTACTCATTCTTTAACTCCAACGGAGTACAAACTCAAGATTTTTCAAGTATGCTTCAAACCAACCTCAGAGTCAATCTCAAGTGTCGACTGTAAAAATGGCAGCTTGCAGGGTATTAGTTTGACGCTATCGAAATAAACAGCAGCACAGGCGTCCGAGGTTTTTTTAGAGACCGCTCCAATCCCCTTGAAGATTTGGACGAGGACGAAGTTTTCGAAAGGTATCGTTTCCGACCTCAGAGGATCCTGTTCATCCTCGGACTTTTTCCCAATCAAGACCCACAGGACGCAACAACCCCTTGCCACCACTGCTGCAGTTACTGCTATGCCTGAGGTTCTTGGCCACTGGTGCTATCCACCTTCTCATCGGGGACTCGTTGAATATTTCCCGGAGTACGGCCGGCAGATGTATTCGGGATATAGCTTCCCATCTTTCCAATTGTGCCGAAGATTTGTTAGATTCCCCACTGGAAACGACACCTTATCCGTGAAACGTGCTTTCTCCGCCATTGCAGGGAAGAAAACGAAAGTTGTTGAAAATGACGTCAGAAATTCGATACCTTGTCGTTTCGACTCCCATTAGTTAAGGTCCTATAACTATAGTTAGTTTTAAACCCAAGTGAATGAAAGCGTAAATTACCATCAATACAATACTGTTTAACTTTTTTTCATGCAATACTTTGTACCATATTATAAAAAAAAACAAGAAAAATAAATTAATATTTAAACATTGAATGTGAAATTATATCTGTCCATTAATTGCAGCTCTTAAAAAAAATTAATGGACTGTACACTCTTATTTCATTGAAAGAACCGGGACTCAATATAATTTTGAATACTTTAATGATATACAATAATAAAACAAGCATTCTGAGAGTATTGCATAAGCAATACATGTCCCCTACCGGGTTCCCCTTTCTCTTCAAGATGTCATTTTTTTAATGTGCAAAAGTCATGTCCAAGGTTAAACTGAAAGATTTTCAAGTTTTAAATGCCTTAAAACTAATAAATCAATCAACATTAAGACGACAATTCAACACATTTTTCCATCGTCTTTTCATCGCTTCATATTTTTGTCGACAATCGGAAGTTTGCGCAGTTCGAACCCGATCTTAATTAAGTGATTATGAAATATATTCAAAATGCCATAATTCTTCAAAAAATCAATGCAGCGAAGCGAAATTCAAACTTGATCTGTAACTCATTAAGATACACTCACGTATCAAAATTCAGCTCAATATCTGCAAGCGTTTAGAAAAAGAAGTGTGGAAAACCAAGTGGGACAGACTGACGGGGACAGACAGACGGACGGACGGACGTAGAGGAAACCTATAGTCCCCTCTGGTTTGACCGGTAGGGGATTAATAAGAGAAAGAAAATTATTTATCAAATTTGAAATTGTTATATTGTGTAATTAATATTTTATACAATATGTAGTATATATTACAGAGCTTAATAATTTTTTGATTTTAAATAATTGCATTAATTTTTAAGTTATCTAGAGAGACCAGTGAGTGTGACACATGTATTTGTTATTCTAATGAAATTTAGGTTTTCCAAATGTCCTTGGATGTTTGGATGGCACATGAAGCATATTATGTCAACAGAAAATGCTATCATTCTTTGAATGTACAGGTAAAAGTATTACGAAAGTTTGATCATCTGGATCTAATATTGAAAGTCATTTAATCTTTTATGATAAGGAAATTCTAATGAATAAACAGAAAAAATGATGCATTCAATTCAAAAATGAAAGAGTTGTAAAATATTATATGCTTTAGAAACTTGTTTTTGAAAAAAAATAAATATAAAGAAGAATATACATGTAGTTACCTATAAGTCATAATGCATATCAGATGCTTACTGACCACATGTAACTGTCTTTTCAATTATAACAAAGAAGTTTAAAATATTGTGAGTGCAAATTAACCAGAGAAAACAATCAATAAAGCATGAAAATAATTCAATGATTGTCTTATGACAATTTTTTTTTTAATTTTGTATTACAAACTCAAGGCTGACAAAACTTAACGAAATATGCATTAATGGCAATGTCAATGCATAAAATAACCTTTAAAATTGCTTCAAAAACATCAATATACAAATTGAAAAGGTATTATAAGGATTTTACCTCACATAATTTAAGGATGGTCATAAATTGTGTCGATCCGTTAGAGATCTATGGTTCTTGCTTAGGAAGCACCGTTACACGATTCCTAGATGTGCATGAACTTTGATAGGAGGAAAAATAAGCCAATTAAAATATGTTGTCCATCATAACACGCTGCTGCTTCCAAACGGAAGTGTATGAAAAAGGAACCATGTAGACTTGAGAACCAGTCTAAACAGATATGAAAATATTTGACTGGCCTGCCTGTCTGATATCTGATATATACAGGCAAGTGATCAGTAATTGTAAAGAGCCCTCTACCGGCCGCTTTTTGTTTAAAGACAATATAGTTTATTCTCAGTCTTACACTAAGAGTGATGGAAAATGATAAATCAATTAACTATGTAATCTAAACTCTGCTGAGTTTTACATTGTTGAGAAGTTATTGTTATTTAATGAAGAATTTGAACATGTTTCTTCTGAATGTGGATGTAAAACACCTTACATTGTTGGAAAAAAAACTTGAGAAAACAAATGAGCTGTTGTTTATTGACACAGATACTGGTGCTTCATCTTTTTTTTATAACAAGAGTCAAGGAAACCCAAGCAAGAGTTGTCATTGACATTGAGGACCAGTGGCCAGATCAAATGCAAAAAAGTTTAAGTCCATACGAATATTTTCAGGAGATAGATCCCATTTTATGCACTACAGACATTCCCTTCGACGCCACTGGTTTTCACAAGCAGAATCATACACGTGAAAACAATCTAAGTGAAAATCATCGTCGACTTCTCATAGGTGGTTTACGTGCTAGAAAAATTCTTCTAGTTACACCACTCTTGAAATGGTATCTCAACCATAGAATGGATGTGACCCGCATTTACCAGGTGATTGAATATACCCCCAGTAGATGCTTTCGAAACTTTGTGCGCGAAGTGACCAACGACCGTCGCCTTGGAGATACAATTTAGGGATCCATCTATGGTAATTTCAGCCGATATATCAAAGCTGAAAGGTCATTCTATCTATAGATCACTTATCATGGATCAGTCTAAACATCAGGAAAGTAAATATGTAAAAGGAACTGAAGAAGCCACCATAGAAGTGAATGATACCAAATTCATAAATCTCACCGATCTAGGATACCATGTTTTCGAAATAGAAAAAGCGAGGAGTTGAATTTCGTATGACCTCCCTGTACAACTTGGTACTCTTTTACGGCACTGGGCGCATAGTGTTTCACAAAAACATCTTGTTTTTTCTCCATTTCTTTTTGAGAAATCAGTTAAAATAGAATCCACGGGTATTTTGTACTACTTTAAATTTTTTAGACTGATGCTGGGGAAGAAGATGTCACTGTTCAGATTTCATCCATGAGGTTTTATGTAACTGAAGAGGAATTCAAGTACCTCTATGGATTAGATGTGAAGGAATTTGTCGATGAATTCCACCTCCTTCTGAAAAGAGGTCAGCTGAGGACATTAGGTAAGTTTGCTTTAGTATTTAGGTATAAAAGCTTTAAACTGACAAGAAAGGTGTATAATCAAGTCTCACACATGTATCAGATACATAACAGAAAATTAATCCTATTTACAAAAAAGCATTATATTGAGCATTACTTTATTGATATGTGTTAATATCTGTGGATATATAGTATAATTAAAGGGATATGTTTTGTCATACATGTGCATGAATTCAAATATATTGCATTTTTAAATTATTAGGATAGTTCATCCAGAGGAACTATTGTAATTAACGCATGGCATATTTCAATAAAATTTTAAATTTAAAAAGTTTATTTAATTTTTTTTATATATTTTACTCTGTGCAACAGTGAGCAAAAATTTATAAATCCACGCATGAAAGAAATATTGGCCAGTCATAAAGATGATAAGGTAGAAACAAATTGGATGATGCGGATTTAATCCCCCCCCCCCAATTTTCAGGCCCATCGGAGGTTCCAAAAGCAAGGCAAAGAAGCCAGTACAAGCATACCCGTACTTTCTGGGAAGAAGTTGAGGTAAGAACATTGAAGTATTCTGAGATTCCTTTACCATGTGATACAAAGTTGGTCGGGGGAGAGGGTCATAGCTATCAGAATGCCAATCTGTTTGTCTGTTTTCTGTTTGTACAATATTATAATGTATGAAACAAGCAATGTACTAAGTATATGAATACAAAAGAATATTAAGACAGGGTACTGTCAACTCCAGATAAAGGATAAAACTTTCAATTTATGAAGTATGAACATCAAACATTTGTTAAAAATGTCTGAAAATTTCAGAATAGAGTGAAAGTCTGTATGGTACTCTTTCCTCCTTTACCACTTTTTTCAAATGAATGTTACCTTAATGCAGTCTTTATTGCATAGAACCCCCCACCCCCAACAACAACAACCAAAAAAAAAAGTTGGCTTCGCCAATCAATTTATAGGTGTACTCTGACATTTTGTTAATGTAACTATTTGAAAACCCTAAACAAGATTCAATTTTAGATGCATAATTACACATTTAAAAGCAAAAGATTCACCAATTTACAGTAACTAAGTTGTTTGTTGCTTGCATGCTAGATTTTTTATTCATGAAATAATGTACATTGTACATGTTGTATATGCTTAGCGTATAAATAGCTTAACACTAATAAAAGCTAAAAGCAGGTGAAACATGTATTCCTTGGAAGTCTCTAGTTTATAATTATACACAAACAGGATATTTTTTGTTTTAATGCAAAATTGGTCTATAATTCTTATATCTTTATTTAGCTTCTTGAAAATCTCCATCCAGAGAATGGGTTGCTGAGAGAAGATGAAATGCTTAACACAGCAGCTAAAGAATGGAGACGGCAGGCAGTGTCTGCTGAGTATGTGACGTGTTAAAATTTTTATGTTTTTTCTTTGTGATAAAAAGTGTAATATCAGCTATTAGTCTAGCAATAACTCATCTTTAACAAAATGGAATCAATAAACCGAATTGGTAAATTCATAAGTGTTTTTTTCTTGGTGATAAAAAGTGTAATAATAGCTATCAGTCTAGCAATGTAAAATATTTAATAAAGCATCTTTAAAACTCATTCTATCGTAAGTGGCATTAACCCCCAGTGAAAATAATCAAACACAAAACCATAGCAGTGAATAGAAATCAATGTTGGTTACTTTCACAGAAAAAGTAAACGTTAATAACCTCTTTAATTTATTTATCTTTGCCTTTCAAAATGTTATGAATATTTCAAATGATTACAAACTGTGATATTCTATTTTTTAGAATTTAGATTTAAAGATTTCCATCCTTAATACTATAGGATTAAATTTTTTACTCTTAAATATCCGTCAGATACATAATACTCTTATATTAAGAACCCTCTCTACACTGCATACTAAAGAGCTCTGGTTCTATTGTAATTTTTTGCAGTAGTTAATAAACAAAGATGGCATTGGAGTCTAAAGGGGAGGGGGGGGCGTTGTGTGGTTGTCAAACTAGCCGTTATGTTTGTGGGATACGATATTCCGGCAACAAGGAAACTGTGCGGGTTTTTGGGCCACACTGGTTGTTCGAAGTGTTTTAAAGAATTTCCCGGGACTGTAGGAAATAGAGACTATTCCGGTCTTGATAGAAATGAGTGGCAGAAAGAGAAACAAAGGACCATACTTCTCGTATTGATAAAGTTTTGGGAGCTAAAACCAAATCTGAAAAGTCGAATTTGGAGAGTGATATGGGTGTTAGATTTTCAGACCTAAGTTGTCTGAGTTATTTTGACCCCATCCGAATGTCGAAATTGACCCCATGCATAATATGTATCTTGGGTCAGCAAAGCATATGATCAAAGTTTGGTTATCTACAGGGACAATTCTTGAAGATTCTTTTGAAAGCATTCAGAAAAAAAGTTGACCCCATGGAAACACCTGCATCACTGGGAAAAATACTATTTCTGACGACTTGTTAATTGAGTGCCTATCCTTGTTTGGGACAGGCGCGTGTCCCTAACTGGAAGAGTAAGGGTTGGTGCTTGTGTTAGTGTTGTATTTGTTGTGCAAATTTCTACGTTTTCTGAAACAAACTTTTTCATTGTGGTGCCATTTAAAGCAGTTAGTGTTAAAAGCTGGACATGTTTCTCTATTTCTACATGACTCAACACAATATTACAATATTTGCATCTGAAGTTCTGTTGCTCGTTGGGTCTGTCAACAGTCTCTCCTCGTGGCTGGTACTGGGGGCGTCTGCCAGGCTGGTTGTTCCAGCGTTGTTGTTGTGGTGGTTGGCTGGCCACATGGAGAGCACTGATTTCTGCTTTAATGTTTTTGGTTAGTTCCGTCATCTGGGTAGCTAACACGGTACACAAGTTGGCAAGGCTGGCTCCACTGTTGGACGTCTGTGGAGCACTTTGAGGCTGAGTGTCACTTAACTCCACTTGAGTCTTTGAAAGGGCATTTCTCAGTTCTTAAAATGTCTTTGGTTCACGGGCCAAAACTCTTCCACGCCACGGAGGTAGGAGACCTGATGCAGTGGCCTGAACTTTGTAGTATTCAGCAATGTCATGTATCATGCCAATGCGTTCGGCTCTCTCTAGGTATTGGTCAAGTGTTTCACTTGTATCCTGCCGAATTACCATGAGAGGCATTCCATACATTATGGGTTGAAATCTTTCTGTTAGTTGCTGCTTAAATGTTGCAAGGTAATTGCATGGAGGCATGGTTTGGTACCATGTGCTTGCACTCCCTTCTAGGGCACAAGGAAGTAAGTCCAGGATTTTCTGGTCATTGTAATTATTGAACTTCTGCCATGCGTCTATTTTAGAAATCCATATCACTGGGTTTCAGAACCATTGAACGTTGGGAGGCTTAATCCAGTAGCCATAATCACTGGGTCACACTGAATGGTTTCTATCACTGGGTCACACTGAATGGTTTCTATCACTGGGTCACACTGAATGGTTTCTATCGGTGGGTTGTCAGTTTCCTCTGTATTGGTGTCAGTATTGATGTCAGCTGTTATCGTCTAACTTTGGGTTGACGTTTCTTCGGGCTGTTGCACAGTGTCCTGCAGATATGTTTGTTCTTCTGCAGATGCAGTTTGTCAGGTCTTTATGGTATAGTTGATTGGTCTGTTATTTCTCATCTGTCCTTATTAGTTTAAAGACGTAAACTTTATTCGTCTCCTGTCCTATTTTCAGGTCATTACATCAGCAAACAAAAATATCACCAAAAACACGGTGATACATTACTCAGCAGTGAGGGACCTTTCTTGTTCTGATCCTTTAGGCCCCGTGTCCTCAGCTCCTCAGTAAACCGTTCTTCTCAAACATGTTCAATATATACAATATTTAATTGCTTAGTTTTTGTGAAAAAAAAATAAACCAATATTCTACATTTAGGGTTCATGTTCTCGCACGCAGGGCCCGTGTCTGTCTGTAGCTCCTTGGCATATTTTTTTCTCCGCCGTGCGATACTGATTCTCTCAACACAAATTTTAAACATACACATAGAAATTATTTATTATTGTGATAATCCAAGTCTACACTTATGGGTATTGTAATCTGAACGCATTTAAGGAGGAAAACATACCCAAAAAATCCTTAATAGGAAAGATAACCAATGCTGACAAACTGGCAAAGTTACGCCATCCAAATATTACATCCTAAAAGCTTCAAATTTCTCAAAGGACTACATCATACTATTATTACATGTACACTGAATTTAAATTTTGTTAATGGACATTTTTAAAACCAGCTCAATATTAGGTAAATCGTCGGTCAAACGTTTTGATTGAAAAGTAATATTATCCTCTGCCACCTATACGCACGACGATCGTGCTAATTACTGATACTGCACGTTATTCATACGACGGTCGTGCTAATTATAAATGGTATTCGCAGGACAAACTTCAACATTTATTTATATCGATTCCTTAAAGCCTTTTTTACACGCTCCGATTTGTAAGATGTGACTTGCAACATCTTCCAAATTAGATGGTTAAAATAGGAAAATTATAATTTTATGCTTGAGTTTCTGATTGACAATATCTATGTGGCTAACAACCAAGCTATATGATAAACGTGATGACTTTAACTTTTCTATCGTCAACTTCCCTTACTTATGCAGCAATATACCTTCATCACCTGCATACAGAGTATTTATATCTCAGTTGATTCGATACGCTAGAGCATGCTCACGTATGAACAATTTCTTAAACGAGGTAAATTATTGACAAGCAAGTTGATGAAACAAGAATATCAACAGTCTCGTTTAAAGTCATCATTTTGTAAATTCTATGGTCGATACAATGACCTTTTCAACAAATACAATTTATCATTGAATGAAATGCTGACTGACGTTTTTCATACCAATTGTTTGTCCATTATTTATACACTGAATTGACCACGGATTTTTTTCCGTTATTTCCTGATTATGACAACGAGCACACGGCGGGTGTGACCGGTCGGCAGGGGATGCTCACTCCTCCATGGCACCTGATCCCACCTCTGAAGTTTCGAAGGTCCGTGTTTGCTCTGCTCTTATTTTGTATATTTGTTTAATGGACGTTGAGAGTGAATACTGTTCGTTATTTCCATATCCTTCATAGAGATGGAAATGAAGTACTTATTGCAAAAGGTATCACAAGTGCTTGTCCATATGCTATGTTTCTGCGTTATACAAAAGAGGCTGAAATTGATTTATGTTCTGATCATTTTCTTTTTAATCCCGCTTTCAGAAGTAATGGTTTTTCAAAATTGATATTTAAAAACAAGAAGCTTATTTATACTGCAGCAAAGCAATATATTGATACTTTTATAAAATATTGGTCTCCATTCTCTCAGATTGAGGGGTGCAACTGCGGCTGCAAATGTTGGTGTTAATGAAAGGTTTTTACAAAGGCACAGGCGTTGGAAATCGATGTCTAGTAAAATGTTTATGTCAAAGACTCTTTAGAAAAAAGATTACATGTAACGAAACAATTGTTGTTGTAAGTTATTTATATATATATATTTTGTGCGTCCCTTTCTCTCCCTTTCTTTGGTTATGTCTATTGTCAACCTGCTCGGTGCGCTACAATGCACATTAAGGTGTTAATTGTGTTTATATATAAAGGTGCATAGTGAAATGAAGTGTTGACTTACATTTTTTCGCGTTACGAAGTATAGCGAAAAATAATTGTCCTGACGACATGTAAACGAATACGAAAGTGTGGTGTTACTAAGGTAAAATTGCTATGTAGGTTTCAGCCAATGAAATGTTAGTATTGAGAAAAACGTGTTCGATTGAATATACGGGTGGTTAGTAAGGGTTCACTTTCTAGCGCACGCTTTCCCGAGCACGTCGTGTTTTAAATTTTGTCTTTTTTAAATACAATAGTTGAATTTATAATTTTTTTTCAAATTAAGAATAAGCTTTTTGGATGTTTTAAAGGTGAGTGAGGGTCCGCCACTCAATTTTTTCGCTTACTCTGCATTTGCCGCGGATACACAGGTTTCCATAATTTTTTCAAAATATTTTTTATCTATGGTTTTTCCTGGGCGGCAGAGGAGGCTCTAAGGCTTAGATTCTATTGCATCAATATAAATCTCGATGTGTGTATATGTTTTTACCTGTTTGTTTGTTGGCAAAATGTTATATCAGAACTGCTTTGTTTGTATGTTTGAAAATATTCAATACAATAAACCTGGCGCCAACCTACTCGATGCGCTACAATGCATATTAAGGTGTTAATTGTGTTTATATTTAAAGGTGCATAGTGAAATGAAGTGTGGACATTTATAAACTGGTAAGCCAAACACCCAAGCTGTCATACCAATAAACCTGTCAGAGATACCCAACTTGAGCTTGCGGTTAATTAAGTTTCCCCAGGTTTTAAGGTGTTAATTAATAGCCAATGGCGATAATGTGTGAAGTCATGACGCCAGGTGTGTTCAAAAGAACGAAAAAATCACTGCACTTCGAGAAAAGCCAGGTAAAAAAGGGCTTGGGACTTTGAATATACTGCGACATAAAGTAGGGTAATCGAGATTACCGTGTTCGAGATATCAGTATAGTTTTTTGAAATATATATGTAGAGAAAACGGCCGGGACCGGCGATCGACTTAGACAGAAGCGGGGTATTCGTGATCCCCTTTGACATAAGCTATACTGTGATAAATGCGAAAATATTTTTATATGATTATAAATACCCTTATCATGATTCTTTTGAATTAAAATCAATATAATGCAAAAGACTTTATTTTTCAATATATTACCAGTTTTTTTTAATTATGTATTCATTTAAAAATTCTCAGTTTTATACAATGTTAGGATACAGCGACAGCTTCAACCTGATATAGCTCAAGTTGGAGTGACCGAAATGTTGGACCAAAGCATCAATGAATGGCAAAGATCGACATGCAGAAAAAGAACTGAACTTTGAGGTATGTTGCACTTCGTATAATATTATTACAAGTATCTTTGGTTGAAGGGATTCAAGATTGTGAAAATGAAGGCCCACAACTTTTTCAAGGGAGAGATGATAAATAATAAGTGTAAAATTAATCACACTGTTTGAAAAAAAATCTGAAGAACCAATGGGCCAAGAGAGATAAAACTTACGCGGAAGCATCCTCAGTTAGTGTACAATCAGATTTCTTCAAATCATGACCCCCAAGGGTAGGGTTGGACCCCAACAAAGTTGTAGACAGGAATATATAGGAAAAAAATCTTTATAAACATACATCTTGAAAACAGCAAAGTTATGATAGATCATATTTATGTGGAAGCAGCATCATGTGTTTAAAATCAAGTTTGTTCAAATCTTGACCCCTGGAGGGAGGATAATTAATCAAAGCTAAAACCTTTTTTAGCATATAGGTCACAGTCAAGATCATTGATCTAGGTGTCATTTGAAAGAACTTAATTAGTAGAGTATGCATACCAAATGTGAAGTCTCTATCTCCTATGGTTAAAAAAATATGACCATAGTTCAAAAAAGCTATTTTTAGCATAAGGTCACAGGAAAGGTCATTGCACTTGGTACCATATGAACAAGCTTAATATGTGGAGTATGCACAACCAGCCAAATAAGTAAGAGAGCCAAAAGATGACGAGATTTATATTTTTGGCAAAACAAAACATTCTATGCTTAGCAGGTATACAGGTACACGCAGGTCCCGGATATACATTTACTTTCTATTGGTTGTCCATGATTAGTATATTGTCATGCGAAGGTAGAGGTTAGGACGAGAACTTGTTCTGTCCGTTGATAATAGCACACCAACATGATTCCACCCTTCAAACAAGGTACGTCTGTGTTAGTCTACACCCCTCTTGTCCTCAACGGGAGGGTATATAGTGATTGGGAGTCCGTCTGTCCGTCCGTCTGATACGCTTTTGGGTACCCATCTCTATCCGCAACCCCTCTTTTACCACTGAATGAAATTTAATGAGACTTTCACAGACTCTTTGTTATATAGTGCCAATGTGCACCTCCTATTTTACTATTTGATCGGACACATACTAGTATTTTGGGTTTCTCAGAGCAAAACATGAGTAACACTACTATTTTTTCTATAATATTGAAGGGTACCCGTCACTTATTTGCAACTCCTTCTTTACCACTGCATTAAAAATTTAATGATCGAGTCTTTGGTACATAATGTCATTGTGCACCTCCTACCAGGTACAGTGGAGCCTCATTTATCCGGACCTTTTGGTTCCCAGTCAATTTGTCCGGATATGTGAAGCGTCCGAATATCCCAATGACCAGTTAAACAAGAATACATAACAATAAAAAAATTCTGTTCGAAAAGCTGTCCGGATACTGAAGCATCCGGATATTTGGCGTCCGGATATCTGAAGGTCCACTGTATTTTACTTTTTGATCTGACAGTTATTTTGGGTTTCCCAGTGCAAAACATGGTCTTGGCGTTTATAGTCAGATGGAAAGCGGGGGCATCATTTGCGTTTTCATCAATGGAATCAGATCCGTATCTGCACCACAGGAGTCTCAGCCCTAAGCTCTTTTACTTATCTACTTTAAAGTTCCAAATTTTACTGCTCTTAGTTAAAAAGAATCTTAATAATACATGTAAGATTGCTGTTCCATTCAAAGTTTATTACTTAGTACCGATGACTTTTATTGGTCTATTCTGTTCAATTTCATTATAAACAAATTAAAAAAATTGCAGTTCAAAGTAACGACATTATAATGCAAATTACTTTCTTTTTTTAGGTCACCGGAGTAAACTATTGCTATCCGTTTTCGTCCATCGTCGTGCGTTAATTGTGCGTCATGCGTTTACATTTGAACATTTTCAGCTTCTTCTCTGCAACCGCTCAACCAGTTTTATTTTATAAAGTATTTATGGGTGATGTGAAACAAAAATTGTGAATTACATTATCCTTGTCCCCCGTGGGGCCTGAGGTGGGGCCATAAGCATGATAATTAATGCAAATTTTAAAAATCTTCTTTACTCCTGGACATCAAGCAGTCAAACTGTTGGCATGATTGTAATTAGCATTGAATCTTCTACCAAAATTGTGAAATTCATGGCCCCGGGATCAGGGTTTCTAGTGGTAGGGCAGGCGAAAAGATATTTATATAGTGAAAATGCATTATTTCTTTGAACATCTTCTATGCTCCTGGGCATTAAATAAACTAACCAAGTACGTAGTTATGTTGAATAAGGCTGCTGGTACCGAAATCGTGAAATTCATGGCCCCGGGTCAGGGGTTCTAGTGCTAGGGTGGGGCTAAATAGATTATATAGTGAAAATGCATAATTTCTTTGAAAATCTTCTTCTATGCTCCTGGGCATTAAAGAAAGATAGGAAGACAAAAAGTATATACATTTATTTTCATATATAATTATTAATTAATATCAGTATCTCTTAAAGGGCAAAAAGAAAGTACATTTTAAATACATATTTATATATATATATATGCAATGCAATATGCATGCACACAAGAGAGAAAGGGTTGCATGATTCAAAGAAAAAATTAAATAAAGCAGATACTTCTGAGCAAAATTATGAGGATGTAAATGTACACTTTATCTAAATGCATATACGTATGTACATATATATATCAGACATACACGTATACATGTACAAAGTACATTCACACATGTACTGTACTTCTATATTATTCATCATGATACAGTTTAAATGCATGAAATTTAATTTATGGCATGTGATGTCTTTATAAAGAATCTACCAGGATAGTTTAATATTTCTAACTTCTCAGAATTTTAATATATCCAGAATAAAGATGGGCTAATAAGACGGCTTAATGCCTTTATTGCGACTGAAACATTAAGTGAAAAATGAAAATCTACATCAATTATATAAAAATTAATTAAAATTTTCTTTGATATTTTATCTAACATTAAAGTATAATTTATTTAATACCTCTACATTTTTCAAAAAATCTCACAAATACTGAAATCATTTGCCTATGAACTATCATACATAGAGAGGACAAAACCAAACATTTTTCTCATAGATAACTAGAAGTAACAAAATTTCTCGATATAAATGAGTTTTCGCTAATTTTTTTTTTTAAATAAATCCTAAAAGTTAGCTTGAAAATATAGATTTCTTGGTTAACAAAAACATAGAGCAAGGACCCACTAATCGTACACTTTTATGACGAAACATGCGCATCTTTCCGAGAAACAATTGGTCCATAAAATTAAAGGTCACATCACAAACATGATTTGAATACCACACTAGTTGTGGTTCGTATTCAAAAGCTGTGTAGCGTAGTGGTTAGTGCAATATGTTTTTTGGAGATCGAATCTCACTAATACCATTTTTTAAAATGAAAAAAGAACGTTTTTCCCGAGATTTTTTCAGAGAAGTTTTGTTTATTATGATTGCATAAATTCCAAATAATGAGAATTTGTAACTCGAATTAACAAATTCAATACAGTTTGTTATATCTGACGCTATAGGCATTGTTCATGCGTATGCTCGTTCATTCACCTTCTTTTGTTTATCATACAAATTTGTAAAATGCCAAGAGCGTATGGTTTACTTTAGATGAACTTAAGTAATGTTTATAATATATGAATGGTGTAAATCAGTCTTTTAGCTGATTAACATGTTAAAAGAACATCTGAATACAAGTTGAAAGATACAAAAGAAACAAAAGCAGGGGACCAAGGATTCAGAACCACTAGTGAGCCTGGACTCCTTATCACAATTGTCATAAGTCACCAATACACGCAGCATACTGGATCACGTGGGCAATGTAGTGCTGCTGATGAACGCCATGAAGGAGATGAGACATTGGACCTTGAGCAAATATCCCGTGAAAAAGAAGCAGGCAAAGCGTTCTTGTTTAATTCATAAGAATATGGCATAAGTATTATTAATCCATCAAATAATTAAATAAATGATAAGAAAAATAACGCCTATATTTTATAATTTCAATTTTCATTTCATTCACAATTACAATCGATCATTTTAATTTCTCAAAGCATGGATTAACGCATATTTATTTCTCCAACATTAACAAAATAAACCGACCCGCGTTTGAAGCTAGTATTATGGAATTAAATAAAATTATTTTTTAAAACAAGGATGGCAACGTTATAACTGTTTACATTGTTCAGGAGTCAAGTGAAATTTATATTTATATATAAGACAAATTTGTATATGTCGCTAATTCTTCGAGACATGGTGACGAAGTTACTTTCTATTTAACCAGTTTTACAGACCATTCGTTATGGTAAATCACGTAGGGTTTACCTTAAAAAAAGTATTGATTTAGACGATTATATTTCTGAACAATTTATTCTCAAAACATCGGTTCTAAGTTTAATTGTTATTTACCGACAGACTTAATTATGACCCACTTTCTCTTTTCGTTTTGCGTACACGACGTGGGTCGTATCTTACAAAAAAAGCAACTCAATACCTAAATTTATGAACATAGTTAATTTTTTGTTTACACAAAATTCCACCTTTTCCCACATAAAATCATACCTTTTTCTACCTCATTTTCAAAAAGTGGGAATAGGTAAAATAAACCCACGACGTGTAATTTGAATTACTTCCCTTTCTGTCGCCTGGGGCTCGTAACATAAAGCTTGCTAAGTGTTTGACTTAAGTAGGGTCGTAAGTGCGGTTTAGGCATAATCTTAGGACCTGACTAAGTACTACTTAAGTATGTCTTAAACCGTAACATAAAACGAACTTAGCTAGGTCTTAGCTAAGTCAAACTTATGTTAAAAATATTTCATATGAGTCAACCTATGGTTTTTGATTTTATATAGATATATTGCTAAAAGTGATTCAGTTAGGGTTTTAATTAATTACATATTAAAGTTGACGTCCTTATCTATCGGTTTAAGATATTTTAGATTAGATTTCGTATTAAAATTATAATTATATTATAAATTATTCGGAATGTTTGAAAACAAATACCGCACGGTCACATAGTGGCGATTTGTGGTTCATTGTAAATGTTCACGACAATTGTTTTAACACCTGAGATGTTTTCAGTTTACCTTTTGTAACTCTTTTGTTTTGACAAATGTTCACTTACCGTGTTATTATTGCAGACAAGAAAAGATAATCGACCGCCTGTCTACTTGAAATTGAAACTCTAAAAACTTCAATACATTTTGAATCCCCGCTATGTATCAGGCCATGCGTGTCAGAAGCAAAAACTGCAGAAGGTTTATGATATACTCATTTGCTAGTTAATCAAGGATACAAAAAATCGGGATATTTTTTCGCATTTCTCCACTTATCGGCAATCTCTCTCTCTCTCGGGCTCTCTCGCTCTCTCTCTCTCTCTCTCTGTAGAACTGTAGTTAGCCCTGTCTAAATCCGCACTTGTCGCATTCTACATTTACTCTACTTTACAGATACATTTTTATAATATTACTCTTAATGTCATCATCCTCTTTCTTTTCTGTTTTTAACAAATTACTTCAACTCATATTTTCAAAGTGAAGATACAGATCCATGGTTTATTACTGTGTTCAATTTATTTTTATAACCGAGGTCCCACTAATTTCAGACGTACCCCTAGAATTAAATTTTTGTATTTACATGTATTTGTGTTGGAAGTGATATTGGAATCAGTAATCAGCCCCCCCCCCTCCCGAAAAAATAAAATTCTTAAATCAGCGTCAAATAGATATAATTATTTTCATTAATGCATTAAATGAATAAAGGAATGTTTTAACATCGAAAGTCAACATTAAATAATTCTACATATATGTACAAGAAAGTTAAGAAATACTTAAGTCACCTCTACCGGCCGCCTAAGTTTTGCTAAGATTTCGAAATCTTAGTACGCTTCTAGTTACGGTGTTAAGTTTTAGACTGTACTTAAGTCCTACTTAAGCACGGCCTTAGACTTAAGTAGCCTTTATGTTACGACCCCCAGGGGATTTTGAACATAGACAGACATAATGGACTACTACAAGGAGGTATGGTCGACATGCACATGCATGCATTTGCGGGCACGCGTGCTTTGCTGTGATTGGCTGAAACAAAAATCGCAATATCTTTTTTTAATTTTTGACGAAATGCTTTGAAATTTTAAACATAGTCATGCATAAGGATGTCCTACAATATGATATATAACAGTTGTCTTGAAAACATGCGCATGCACGTGCGCTGCGATCTGATGGGCTTAAACTTTAAATAGCTATAACTCCCTTGGTTTTCAACCAAAGAGGATGGGATTTGGAACATAGATAGATGAAATGAATTTCTACAAGAAGGTATGGTCACCATGCTCATGTATGCACGTGCGTGCACGTGAAATGGGTAAAATCAAAAATACACTTGAATGAGCGTTTTTATTATATACTTTTGAGTTAAATACTTTAATATTTAGCATATTAAAATATATAGATTGTGTAGACAATATGATATGGTCATTACGCACATGCATTCACATGCGCAAGTGTGCGATGATAAAATTTGAATGAACATGGTACACTTCTGGGACAACGTTGTTAAAGTCTCAAATGCATAGAGTCTGTGTTATTTAATTACAAGGAATATGACTATAAAAGGGAGTTGGGGAGCGTTTGGGGAACATCTGTAACGGTCCCCTTTACAATTAGCACTAGTTAAGGTCTTCCGTCTTCAGCGGAAGACCTTCTTGTTATTCTTAGGTTTCTTTTTCACTTTTATTATTAAGGTCTTCCGTCTTCAGCGGAAGACCTTCTTGTTATTCTTAGGTTTCTTTTTCACTTTTATTATTAGGGTCTTCCGTCTTCAGCGGAAGACCCTTCTATTATTCTTCGGTTTCTTTTTCCCCTTTATTATTTTTCTTCTTTTTTCTTCTTACAAAATTTGTGCAGAGGATTTCTCGGAGATGGCTCGACCGATTTTATCCAAATTTTCATGGTTGATGCATTGACATCTGAAGTTAATTCCGGCAAGTCCTTTTTTGGAAATTTCTTTTCAATTTAGAGTTATCGCCCTTTGATCGAAATTTAGAGGACCTCCGTGTCTGTCACGTTACTCAAAAACGGCTCAAGCTAGAAAGCTGATTTTTTCAGGGATGATAGAGGACATGTTGCCATGTTGCACCTGGGTCATGATATTTTCCGGAAGTGTCTAGTATGGAAGCTCGGTAGGGGTCAAAATTTAGGACACGAATCATGACTGATTTTTTAAGACATTTTGCATCATATCTTTTGAAGTATAATTATTTTGTTAAAACATACTGAACAAAATTTGTGCAGAATGACAAGATCTTTAATATGATATCAAGAAAAAAGTGCTGACTCATCACATTAGGGGCCAAAAAGGGGCTTAAATTCTTTTTTCAATAACTCTTTAACAGTCAATATTTTGTTATACATTACTGAAGCAAAAATGTTTATCTTAACATTTTACAACTAAATATTGTGATTTTAATGTCGTATAATACATGATTAGGGGCCAAAAGGGGCCAGAATGCTAGATCTTTGATGCTTTATATCTCGAAATAGAGAAATATTTTGACAAGTAATATTGAACAAAAGATGTTCAAAATCACGTTCTTAACAATAGGTAGCCTTTCATTTTTTCGCTAAAAGTCCCCATTAGGGAGTTGAAGGGTTGGCCCTTAAAAATTTCTTTTGCAAATAACTCAAAAACGAAAAAGAATCCCTGAATAGTTATTGAACAAAAACTGTTCAAAATCTTAAGAGCTTTATGATGAAATCAAGAAAAAGGGGCTGGGTACTCAAATTAGGGGCCAAAAGGGGCTTAAAGTCTTTTTTCGATAACTCTTTAACAGTCAATATTTTGTTATACATTACTGAAGCAAAAATGTTTATCTCAACATTTTACAACTATATATTATAATTTTAATGTCGTATAATACATGATTAGGGGCCAAAAGGGGCCAGAATGCTCAATCTTTGACGCTTTATATCTCGAAATAGAGAAATATTTTGACAAGTCATATTGAACAAAAGATGTTCAAAATCATGTTCTGAACAATATGCAACCTTTCATTTTTCGCTTAAAGTCCCCATTAGGGAGTTGAAGGGTTGGCCCTTAAAAATTTCTTTTGCAAATAACTCAAAAACGAAAAAGAATCCCTGAATAGTTATTGAACAAAAACTGTTCAAAATCTTAAGAGCTTTATGATGAAATCAAGAAAAAGGGGCTGGGTACTCAAATTAGGGGCCAAAAGGGGCTTAAAGTCTTTTTTCGATAACTCTTTAACAGTCAATATTTTGTTATACATTACTGAAGCAAAAATGTTTATCTCAACATTTTACAACTATATATTATAATTTTAATGTCGTATAATACATGATTAGGGGCCAAAAGGGGCCAGAATGCTCAATCTTTGACGCTTTATATCTCGAAATAGAGAAATGTTTTGACAAGTAATATTGAACAAAAGATGTTCAAAATCATGTTCTGAACAATATGCAACCTTTCATTTTTCGCTAAAAATCCCCATTAGGGAGTTGAAGGTTGGCCCTTAAAAATATCTTTTGCAAATAACTCGAAAACGAAAAAGAATCCCTGAATAGTTATTGAACAAAAAGTGTTCACAATCTTCAGAGCTTTAAGATAAAATCAAGAAAAAGGGGCTGGGCACTCAAATTAGGGGCCAAAAGGGGCCAAAAGTCTTTTTTCGATAACTCTTTAACAGTCAATAATTTGTAATACATTACTGAAGAAAAAATGTTTATTTCAACAATCTTCAACTGTATATTATGATTTTAAAGTCGTACCTTACGTAATTAGGGGCCACAAGGGGCCAGAAGGCTAAATCTTTGACGCTTTGTATCTCGAAAGTGAGAAATATTTTGACAAGTAATATTGAACAAAAGATGTTCAAAATCATGTACTGAACAATATGCAACCTTTCATTTTTCGTTAAAAGTCCCCATTAGGGAGTTGAGGGTTGGCCCTTAAAAATATCTTTTGCAAATAACTCGAAAACGAAAAAGAATCCCTGAATAGTTATTGAACAAAAAGTGTTCACAATCTTCAGAGCTTTAAGATGAAATCAAGAAAAAGGGGCTGGGCACTCAAATTAGGGGCCAAAAGGGGCTTAAAGTCTTTTTTCGATAACTCTTTTACAGTCAATAATTTGTTATACATTACTGAAGCAAAAATGTTTATTTAAACAATCTATAACTGTATATTATGATTTTAAAGTCGTACCTTACGTAATTAGGGGCCACAAGGGGCCAGAAGGCTAAATCTTTGACGCTTTGTATCTCGAAAGTGAGAAATATTTTGACAAGTAATACTGAACAAAAGATGTTCAAAATCATGTACTGAACAATATGCAACCTTTCATTTTTTGCTAAACGTCCCCATTAGGGAGTTGAAGGGTTGGCCCCTAAATATTTCTTTTGCGAATAACTCGAAAACGATAAAGAATCTCTGAATAGTTGTTCAACAAAAAATCTTCAAAATCCTAAGATCTATAAAATAAATACCAGGAAAAGGGGCTGGGCGCTCAAATTAGGGGCCAAAAGGGTCTTAAAGTCTTTTTTCGATAACTCTTTGACTGTCAATAATTTGGTGTACTTTCCTGAAGCAAAAATGTTTATTTCAACAATCTATAACTGTACGTTATGATTTTAAAGTTCTACATAACGTAATTAGGGGCCAAAAGGGGCCAGAAGGCTTAAACTTTGACGCTTTATATCTCGAAAGTCAGAAATATTTTGATAAGTAATATTGAACAAAAGATATTCAAAATCATGTTCTAACAATCTGCAACCTTTCATTTTTCGCTAAACGTCCCCATTAGGGAGTTGAAGGGCTGGTCCCTTAATATTTCTTTTGTGAATAGTTCGAAAACGAAAAAGAGAAACTCTGAATAGTTGTTGAACAAAAAGTGTTCATAATCCTGAGAGATTTAAAATGATATGAAGAAAAAAAGGACTGATCCCTAATTTAAGGGGTCGTGAAGGGGACAAAAGTCGATTTTAGAAGTCTTTATTGTTCAATGTCTTTTTACAGATTATGGAAAATCATTATTTTAGAATAAAAATCTCAATCAAAATCTGATCTCATCTCATCAAGAATCGAACGGAAGACCCACTCGTTGCTCGCAACGAGATCGTATCTAGTTATTATTATTATTCTTTTTTTTCTTACCGATTTTGTGCACGCGATTTCTCGAAAACGGCTTGATGGATTTCAACGAAACTTTCAGGACTTATGTTACATTACTTGAACCTTATGCATTTTTTTCCGTTTTGATGACGTCACTTCCGGTTTGGAAATATTGCCGATTTTATGAATTTTAAAGGGTCAGGTTGTCTCCAGACTTTCTCAATAATGGCTCTAGATAGAAACATGAAACTTTCAGGTATGATAGACCAAAGTCTATAGATATGCGTAACGTCTTTGGTTTTTACCGGAAGTGCAGTACGTCGGCGCTGGCTATGGCTCGAAAAATGACAAATCGCAAATTTCAAAATTTTTAACACCTTTTCTACGATATCTTTTTACCTGTAAACATTTTGTTAAAACATATAGAACAAAAGAAGTGTAGAATTTCAAGATCTTTCAAAAGATATCTTAAAAAAAGGGCTGGCCCCTAAATTTAAGGGCCTAGAGGGGCCGAAAGTTTTTCTTACATAAGTCAAAAAGTATTAAGAATTTGTAAGAGGTCAAAGAAGCAAAGTTGTTCAAAATGTCAAGCTTAATCTACTGGCGTCGTCAAAATACGTCCGGCGACGTCACTTCCGGCCATACCGGAAGTAGTCGGAAAAAGCGCATTTTTGCCATTCTTGACAAGTTTTTGGGTAACATATGTCACTGGAAGCCTAAAACTTAATTTTCCGTCCGTCGACGTCACTTCCGGTTAAACCGGAAGTAGCCAAAAATAGCTTATTTTAAAGGTTTTGACGCAAAATTGAAATTTTAAAGTCACAGGAAACGACTTAGTTCATTGCTTTTTTTTCTTAACGTTACTTCCGGTCAAAACAGGACGGAAGACCTACTCGTTGCTTTGCAACGAGCTTTGCTCTAGTTATTATTGTTTTTTTTTCTTACCGATTTTGTGCACGCGATTTCTCGAAAACGGCTCGATGGATTTCCATGAAACTTTCAGGACTTATGTAACATCGCTTGAACCTTATGCATTTTTTTCTGTTTTGATGACGTCACTTCCGGTCCGGAGTTATCAGCACTTTAATGATTTTTTAAGGGTCAGTTTGTCCGCACGATTTCTCCTAAACGGCTTTAGATAGACACATGATACTTTCAAGTATGGTAGATCTATGTCTGTAGATTTGCGGAATGTATTTCATTTTTATCGGAAGTGCCGCACGTCGGCGCTCGCTATGGCCCGAAAATAGACGTATCGCGAATTTCAAAATTTTTAACACCTTTTCTACGATAGCTTTTTACCTGGAAATATTTTGTTAAAACATATAGAACAAAAGAATTGTAGAATTTCAAGATCTTTCGATTGATATCTCGTAAAAAGGGCTGGCCCCTAAAATTAAGGGCCTAGAGGGGCCGAAAGTTTTTTCTTTATATCTCAAAACGTATTGAGAATTTGTAATACGTCAAAGAAGCAAAGTTGTTCAAAATGTCAAGCTTAATCTATCGGGTTCGTCAAAATACGTCCGTCGTCGTCACTTCCGGTCAAAACGGAAGTAGTCGGAAAACGCGTATTTTTGCATTTCTCGACAAATTTTTGGGTAACATATGTCTCTGGGAGCATAAAAATTAATTTTTCGTCCGTCGTCGTCACTTCCGGCCAAACCGGAAGTAGTCGGAAAACGCGTATTTTGCATTTCTCGACAAGTTTTTGGGTAACATATGTCTCTGGGAGGATAAAAATTAATTTTTTTGTCCGTTGTCGTCACTTCCGGTCAAACCGGAAGTAGCCAAAAATAGCTTATTTTTGCATTTATTAACATAGCTTTAGAGGAGTCTAACCATTTTTAGGCGTTATTTCTCATTTTTGTTAAAAATGAAAGCTACTTCCGGTCAAACAGGACGGAAGACCTACTCGTTGCTTTGCAACGAGCTTTGCTCTAGTTATTATTATTGTTTTTTTTTTCTTACCGATTTTGTGCACGCGATTTCTCGAAAACGGCTCAATGGATTTCCGTGAAACTTTCAGGACTTATGTTACATCACTTGAACCTTATGCGTTTTTTCCCGTTTTGATGACGTCACTTCCGGTCCGGAGTTATCGGCACTTTAATGGTTTTTTAAGGGTCAGTTTGTCCGCACGATTTTTCCTATACGGCTTTAGGTAGACACATGATACTTTCAGGTATGGTAGATCTATGTTTGTAGATTTGCGGAATGTATTTCATTTTTATCGGAAGTGCCGCACGTCGGCGCTCGGTATGGCCCGAAAATAGTCCTGTCGCAAATTTCAAAATTTTCAACACCTTTTCTACAATATCGTTTTACCTGGAAATATTTTGTTAAAACATATAGAGCAAAAGAAGTGTAGAATTTTAAGATCTTTCAAATCATATCTTGTAAAAAGGGCTGGCCCCTAAAATTAAGGGCCAAGAGGGGCCGAAAGTTTTTTTTTTATCTCAAAAAGTATTGAGAATTTGTAATACGTCAAAGAAGCAAAGTTGTTCAAAATGTCAAGCTCAATCTATTGGGGTCGTCAAAATACGTCCGGCGTCGTCACTTCCGGCCAAACCGGAAGTAGTCGAAAACGCGTATTTTTGCCGTTCTTGACAAGTTTTGGGGTAACATATGTCTTTGGGAGCATAAAAACTAATTTTCCGTCCGTCGTCGTCACTTCCGGTGAAACCGGAAGTAGCAAAAAATTGCTTATTTTTGCATTAATTAACATAGCTTTAAAGGATTCAAACCATTTTTAGGCGTTATTTCTCATTTTTGTTAAAAATGAAAGCTACTTCCGGTCAAACAGGACGGAAGACCTACTCGTTGCTTTGCAACGAGCTTTGCTCTAGTTATTATTTTTTTTTCTTACCGATTTTGTGCACGCGATTTCTCGAAAACGGCTCAATGGATTTCCGTGAAACTTTTAGGACTTATGTTACATCACTTGAACCTTATGCGTTTTTTCTGTTTTGATAACATCACTTCCGGTCCGGTGTTATCGGCACTTTAATGGTTTTTTAAGGGTCAGTTTGTCCGCACGATTTCTCCTAAACGGCTTTAGGTAGACACATGATACATTCAGGTATGGGAGATCTATGTTTGTAGATTTGTGGAATGTATTTCATTTTTATCGGAAGTGCCGCACGTCGGCGCTCGCTATGGCTCGAAAATAGTCCTATCGCAAATTTCAAAATTTTCAACATCTTTTCTACGATATCTTTTTACCTGGAAATATTTTGTTAAAACATATAGAAGAAAAAAAGTGTAGAATTCCAAGATCTTTCAAATCATATCTTGTAAAAAGGGCTGGCCCCTAAAATTAAGGGCCGAGAGGGGCCGAAAGTTTTTTCTTTATATCTCAAAAAGTATTGAGAATTTTTAATGTCAAAGAAGCAAAGTTGTTCAAAATGTCAAGCTCAATCTATTGGGGTCGTCAAAATACGTCCGGCGTCGTCACTTCCGGCCAAACCGGAAGTAGTCGAAAACGCGTATTTTTGCCGTTCTTGACAAGTTTTTGGGTAACATATGTCTTTGGGAGCATAAAAATTAATTTTCCGTCCGTCGTCGTCACTTCCGGTCAAACCGGAAGTAGCCAAAAATAGCTTATTTTGAATGTTTTGATGCAAAATTGAAATTACCAAGTCACTTAAGACTACTTAGATTATTGCTTCCTTTTGTTGATGTCACTTCCGGCACTTCCGGTCAAAACCGGACGGAAGACCTACTCATTGCTTTGCAACGAGCTTTGCTCTAGTTATTATTATTTTTCTTCTTCTTCCTGGGTACTTTTTTGTCTGGGAGTGATCTTATAAACTACACATCCAACTTAGGTAAAACCTTTTTAGGGTCAGTAGGCATGTTATGTAGATTTGCGGAACGAAGGTCATTTTGCGCGCACGTGCTTGCAAGAGCGTGCACGTGCAACACGTGAAATGACCGATTTAATTGATATAGGTGTAACTTTTTACCTTTTTGATGAAATGCTTTGAAACTCATACAAGATCTCACGCGCATGCACGTGCGCTTCGCACTGATTGGCGGAAACTAAAGTCTCAATATCTTTCATGTTGTTTGACGAAATCCTTTGAAATTTTGAACATAGCCATGTATTAGCATACCCTACAACATGATACATAGCAAATATCATGAAAACACGTGCATGCACGTGCGCTGCAATCTGATTGGCTTAAACTTTAAATGGCTGTAACTCCATTGTTTATCAACCAACCAGGATGGGATTTGGAACATATATAGATATAATGGACTTATACAAGAAGGTATGGTCACCATGCACATGCATACACGTGCGTGTATGTGCGCTGATTGGCTGATATTTAAACAGCTATGACTCCCTTGGTTTTCAACCAAACGGGGTAGGATTTAGAAGATAGATATACGTAATGGACTTCTACAAGAAGGTATGGTCACCATGCTCATGTATGCACGTGCGTGCACGTGAAATGAGTAAAATCAAAAATACACTTGAATGAGCGTATTTTTTAATACCTTTCGATTAAATACTTTAATATTTAGTATATTAAAATATATAGATTGTGTAGACAAGATGATATGGTCATTACGCACATGCATTCACATGCGCACGCGCGCAATGCTAAAATTTGACTGAATTTGGTACGTACACTTCTGGGTAAACATTGTTAAAGTCACAAATGCATAGAGTTTTACTTATTTAATGAAGCTTACAGGGAATATGGCACCAAAAAGGAGTTGGGGAACGTTTGGGGAACATCTGTAACGGTCCCCGTTACAATTAGCACTAGTTTCAACTAAAGTTTCTGTGAAATTTTCAACAGTTTTGTCAAACGAAAAATGTTCAACAGAATCTGATTGGCAGGTATCTTCAATGCATGCATAAAGATTATCAAGATTTTCAATTAATGCTGCCTTCGCATCTGGACATCGCTCTTGATTCCAAACAAAACGAAACGGGGCAGAGTTTCATTATCAATTTTCTGGCTGATTAATTTATTTACCGGAGGTGTATGGATACCCTTTTTTAACAATAGTCTAACATGTAATGGGGCATGGTCTGAATAAATAGTAAAATTTGACACTATAAAATGGTCAACAATTTTAAAAATATCTGGCGTAGTTATAAGATAGTCAATAACACTACATAACATTGCTATTAACTATTATTTGGAGTTCACGCCGTTTTTGGAGTTCGTCTAGACTAATATATATAGAGGGATGTGTCCTAATTCACGACCTTGAATTTTGATAAGAGTTATCTCCCCTTTTTTAATTAATAAAAAAATCAATTAAAAAATTTTAGCCGGTAAAAAATTTGTTTTCAGTTATCATTCTATTTTTAATGTTTCAATACGTCTTTCCACAGCAGGATTTATTAATATTCAAATTATTTGAATTTTTATATGGAAAAAAATAAACGCTTTTCCCCTTAGATTCCAATGTAGCTGCAGATCTGTACCTCTCCGAAAAAAAAAATTATTGATAGATCGGAGAGCTACAGTGCCACCCATTGAAAAAACTGTAGGGACTTCATCAACACTTTTTACTATAGAATGGTATGTTTCTAAAAGTTGATAAACTGTGGAATGACCTGGTAAAAAACCTGCCTGGTATTTATAAAATATATTATGTGAATACAAGAAATTGTAAACATGCTTAAAAATTATTCTTTCAAAAATTTTGCTTATACAACTCAGCAAAGAGACTGGTCTATAGTTTGAAGTGATGGAAGGGTCATCTTTCTTAAAAAGTGGAAGAACATGTGCTAGTTTCCAACAGTCTGGAAATGTTTTTAGTGATAGGGATTTGTTGAATAGTATACACAAAGGTTTTGAGATAGTTTCTTTGCAAGATTTTAACATTTTATGGCTGATGCAATCAGGACCAACGGCTTTATTGACAGGAATGATAGAAATTATATCAATGATTTCTTGCTCTTGTATTTCAATGTGTGGAAAATTATCCGTACATCTTGACACTATATTTGGGAGCTCTTGATTACTGTCATCTAACTCTGTAATTGATGTGAAATATTTATTTAATAGTTCTATTTTTTCTATATCTGAAAATGCAAAACTTTTAGTGCCATTGTTGTCTGTAAACTGAATAGGTGGAATTTCATTTGTTGGTTTAATGTGAAAAGTATCTTTCAGTAACTTCCAGTATAGTTTTCGATTGTTCAGACTAGCATCCTTAAGATGAGAATCTATATTGTCATAATAGTTTTTAATAGCATATTTTTTCATATTATAGAGAAATAAATCGAGAACCGAGCGCACTTTTTTGTGCGCAATAAATATACAGTTTTTTCAGTGGGTGGCACTGTAGCTCTCCGGTCTATCAATATATTTTTTTTCGGAGAGCTACAGATCTACAGTTAACTCCAATGCAATCTTTGTTAATTAACTACTGCTTAATTAATGAATTTTTTTCAAATTTTCTCGCGGGCAATCCTTTTCCACTATAAAATGCTTTAATATAATATCAGAGTATTATATACTTGACGGATAATTTGGTCCCATTCAGGGATGGAAATCCTTATATGTACATTGCTATTTTCTTCCGGGTTTTGGCATTTGAGTGACGAAGATTCTTTTTAGTAGAATGATATCAGTGATGTTATTTTATTTGTAATTAGAGTTGTATTTATTATTTTATTTTATATAAGATCCGGTAGTGTCGCCGGTGGTTTCCAATCTTGTGTTTCCTCGGTGGAGGAATTTTTGTAATATACAGCCGGGTGATTTTTATCGGACACTTTTTCCACTTTAGCTTTTGTTAACAACATGTATAAAAAATCACTGCAGTAAGTGTAAGGAAATTAATTGCCTAAATCAGAATTGTAATCTTTTTAAGAATTCTTTTTTTCCTTATTAACAAGTGTTGTAGGACCTGGACCAGCCTTGAAAAAAGTATACGACTCATCTTTTCGCAGAAGTCGAGTTATTGCAGTATTTACTGGCTGTGCAAAATTTTCGTCCCGATCCTTGGGGCTTTTGTATAAATCGCTAGTACTTCCAAATGTTTATTTGAAATTCTATTTTTACTTTTTCCATTTATTATATGCAGCTCATATATCCAATACTTTAAGATTCTGTTTTAAATACTGTTGGATACTACTTGTCAGTTGTGAAGCACTATTTATGTTTGCTGCATGTATAGTAATCAGGGATGGGGTAATTGAAAAAAGTAATTGTAATTGACTGTAATTAATTACATTTTTTGAAGTAATTGGATGTTATTTGTAATTGAACATTTTTTCAATTACTTGTAATTGTAATTTAATTAATTACACTGGAAAAATACCATGTAATTTCAATTACTTTTTCAATTACATTCAATTACTTTATATAATTATACACATGCATGATATATTGTCACCACGCCCTCCCCATTATACTGTCTTTTATTTCATTGCAAAACATAGCTCAGTCTTTCAAATATACAGAAGACAGTTTATTTCATAATTATAATGTAGTTTCTTTCTAATCATTATATAAAATTTGAATTTTTTTGTTTTATGTTTATTTAAGTTTTGCATCACCATTCTTTAATAGGTCTATTCAGCTTTGAAACACACATAATTTATTATATTCCAGTCTCTGTTGTTTGATCAACCTAGAATAAGAATGTGTGTGTCAAGAAAAAAAAAAGAAAAGGAATGTGTGTGTCATTAACGAAGTTCTCTCTTGTTGGTATTAAGAGATAATTGCCCACCAGATCACAGCTGTAAATTGCAATCAAAACAAATCAACCCCTCTAAAGACGTATTCATTCCATGATTATGATGACAAAGCCAATGCATGGGGATAGTTATTTCAATTAAAAATTCTCCGCCAGTTTGAGAAAAGAGAAACTTTCAATTTGATAATTATTTTAAACAGAATTTTATGAATGAATTTTGTATCTGAAAAAGATACATTTTGTACAAGTATTATATAAATATGAAGTGAACATAAGTAGCAATTTAGAAGGTTAAGGTTACCTTTAAAAGAAGTATTTAATTTGAGGGGTTATAGTTGCGACTTATTTTACCCAGTTAAAAAAAACCCTGTTAATCAAACATCATAACCCATGCAATTTGTGTACATGTAGGTTTTGTGTGAAGGCAATTGCATCAAACTGATCGTGAATAGTTCTTTACTGTTTTGTAAATAAAAAATATAATTTTAACCACAAAGATACACAATGCCTACTAGCATATTATTTCTTGTATTGTTTGTGCAGAGGCTGCACTTACATACAAGTGAATGATCCCTGTTCTGTATATTCATATGATTATTAAAACAAGAGGCCCATGGGCCACATCGCTCACCTGAGTAACTTGGATGATGCAGTTCTTTACCAGATTCCCCCTCTTGCTATACCTATCATGCCCCACTACCCCCTTCCCTTTTATGATTTTAAAACTTTAGAATCTACCCTACCCCAGAATGCTTCCATATAAGTTTCAGCTTTCCTGGCCCAGTGGTTCTTGAGAAGATTATTTTTAAAGATTTGTTCTATATATTTCTATGTAAAACTTGGATTCCCTATTGTGGCCTCGCCCTTCCCCCGGGGGTCATGATTTTAACAATTTAATATCTACACTACCCAATGATGCTTCCACATAAGTTTCAGCTTTTCTGGCCCAGTGGTTCTTGAGAAGAAGATTTTTAAAGATTTGTTCTACTAGTATATATTTCTATGTAAAACTTGGATTCCCTATTGTGGCCCCGCCCTTCCCCCGGGGGTCATGATTTTAACAATTCAATATCTACACTACCCAAGAATGCTTCCACATAAGTTTCAGCTTTCCTGGCCCAGTGGTTCTTGAGAAGAAGATTTTTAAAGATTTGTTCTATGTATTTCTATGTAAAACTTGGATTCCCTATTGTGGCCCCGCCCTACCCCTGGGGGTCATGATTTTAATAATTTAATATCTACACTACCCAATGATGCTTCCACATAAGTTTCAGCTTTCTTGGCCCAGTGGTTCTTGAGAAGAAGACTTTTTAGTGACCCAATCCTATTTTTGTCTTTTCTTGATTATCTCCCCTTGTAAGGGGACTTGGCCCTTCATTTTAACAATTTAAACTCTCCTTCACCCAAGGATGCTTTGGTTAAAATTGGCCCATTGGTTCTTGAGAAGAAGTCGAAAATGTGAAAAGTTTACAGACGGACGGACGACGGACAAAATGTGATCAGAAAAGCTCACTTGAGCCTTCGGCTCAGGTGAGCTAACAAGAGGCCCATGGGCCACATCGCTCACCTGAGCATTGTGGCTAGGAAAAGGTAGAAATTGGTTTATTATTGTAAAGTTTAAATCCAAAAGTAGTCCCATGACCAATCATGGATTTGCTAATCTTGAGAAAATGATTTTTAAAGAATTTTCCTATATATTTCTATGTAAAACTTTGGTCCGCCATTTCGGCCCCACCCTACCCCCGGGGGGTCATGATTTGAACAAACTTGAATCTACCCTACCTGAGCATGATTCCATATAAATATGATGAATTATGGCTTTGCTATTCTTGAGAGGAAGATTTTTAAAGAATTTTCCTATATATTTCTATGTAAAACTTTGGTCGGCCATTTTGGCCCCGCCCTACCCAGGAGGGTCATGATTTGAACAAACTTGAATCTATACTACCTGAGCATGTTTCCCCATAAGTTTCATCTTTCCAGGCACAGTGGTTCTTGAGAAGAAGATTTTTAAAATATGCCACCAAATTTTCATTAATTCCCAATTATCTCCCCTTGCATCAGGGTGTGGCCCTTCACCCAAGGATGCTTTGTGGCAAGTTTGGTTGAAATTGGCCCAGCGGTTCTTGAGAAGAAGTCGAAAATAAGAAAAGTTTACAGACAGACTGACGGACGGACGGACAGACAGACAGACGGACGCCGGACAAAATGTGATCAGAAAAGCTCACTTGAGCCTTCGGCTCAGTTGAGCTAAAAATTCAAAAAATTGAAAATGTAATTTGTAATTTAATTAATTACTTTTGTAAAGTATATTATACATTGTACATAGGTAGTATAACTGGTCTAGCTAGCCCGGAAGTGACGTCATAACCGGAAGTGGTTTAACCGGAAGTGGCCTAGGTAGAAGTGGTCTAGCGGAAGCGGCCTAGCTAGACCCTAAGTGGTCTAGCGAAAGCGGAAGTGGGCCCTAGCGGAAGCGGAAGTGGCCTAGCGGAAGTGGGCTAGGCAGAAGTGTCCTAGCCGGAAGTAGTCTG
The DNA here is from genome assembly GCF_032062105.1 of Saccostrea cuccullata. Lineage (NCBI taxonomy): Eukaryota > Metazoa > Mollusca > Bivalvia > Ostreida > Ostreidae > Saccostrea > Saccostrea cuccullata. The sequence goes on from NW_026925255.1 coordinate 218,212, forward strand.
GCTAGGGGGTTCAATATCTAGGACATTATGCAAATGAGGTCAAAAATGGAGGATTCTGATTGGCTGGGAGGATACGGGGGTCAAGGGAGTGCAGCCCCCTGGGGGATAAGGGGGTCAAGGGAGTGCAGTCCCCTGGGGGATAAGGGGGTCAAGGGAGTGCAGCCCCCCCCTGGGGGATAGGGGGTCAAGAGAGTGCAGATTGGGGGGTGTGGGGAGGATAGGGGGGTTCAACTCAGTACAGTCCTTGGGGTAGGGATAGGTGGGGATTCAGTATATGGCTCTAAATATAGTGTTTTACACTCTACGCTGCGACTACTTTTTTTATGTACACAGGTAAACACTTGGCAGCGACTCAAGAATGTTATTATGACGTCACGATTTCATTCACTGGGGTTTGTTTAGGGTCGTGTGCAAAAAATACGATAGACTTACGTTTTGATCGTACTGTGTACGTCTAGTCAGCCAGCTTACCTATGCATTGTGACGTCATCCACTTGTAAAATTAAAGTTTCATTTTCACTTTTGTTTCTAAGAAGTGAACTTAGATTGGACTATCTTTTGTTTTTACTCTCTTTTTCTATGATGATTTTCCTATTGTGAAGCTTTTCTTGTATAAAGCTCAATTTCTCTATGACCACGGAAGTAAACATCCTGATGCATTCTTGTCATGTGAATGTTGAGAGCGTGTTCATTTTTGAAATCTTTCTGACAGACATATTCTACAGGTAAGTTTGTCTTATTTTTGTTCACATTTTCTATGAAGGTCATCTTTGCATTTAACCATGATTTATATGTAAAGTTCTATTTTGAATGTAAATGCTGTATTTATCCTCATTTCATATGATTTACAGTTGTATAACCTGCATGTAACTCAGAGTGCATTTAATATTTCTATGATGGGTCATTCTATGATTGAATTTAAATCAGAAAAATATTCACTAAGTTTTGGTAAAATACATTGTGTCTTACATTTCTGTCCCTTTTGTCTGTAAATTATTGCTTTACTTACATTGTAAAATGAGGTTATATGTGTCTCACTGATTTGTATGATTTTTTCAGGATCAGCTGAGATGTTATTTCACTGGATTATTTAATGGATAGACTTATTGGGCATATATTTGGATATCTCTGGTAAGTTTTTCTTGTTTTTTAATTGTTTACATTTCCTATGAAGGTCATCTTTGCACTTAAGCATGATTATATGGTTAATTTAATTACTGTGTAATACTTATGTGATCTGATGTCTCTAACATTCATATAAGCACACCTTTATTTAGCCTAAAGGGATCTTCAGAATGTTAATAAGTCCTTTGCATAAATTATGATGTAATTTTATATTTCATTATGTCTGTTACCCATGGAATTCAAACTTACTAAATAGTGATCAAAAAGATATTAAGAATGTTAAATAACAGAAAAGTAAAAATCTACAAAACATTAATCCTAAGAGTAATTTACTTTTGTTTTGATTCTAAATATGTGTGATATATGGTATACATAATTATAATTTCATTTTCACTTTTGTTTCTTGGTAATGAGCTTTTCAAAAAAAAAAAAAAAAAAATAAATAAATAAATAAAGGACTACATGTTGTACTGTGATGATGCTAAAAAAATGTATTTTTCTGTAAACAGTATTGAAAGGTATTAAACAAAATTGAATCTACTGTTAAGAAAAAGTCTTTTAGTGTCTAAATAATTACTCTGATAATCATTTTCTTTGTGATAATGATACTGTAGTTGTGCTTGTTTATTATCTATAGATAACATGATGAACTTTTCTTATCTGGAGTTAATGTTAAAAAACAATTTTTCGAGATTAAAAACAAATATTTTCATGATCCTTTTTTTTTTGGCATTGTACATGTTGTATTTAAACATGCATTGTTTCATGCAGTACTCTGTCATATTAACAAAATGGTTTTATTTCTACATGCTGACAGTGAATCTAATCATTTTTTTAAACTGGTTAAAGCAATGTTTACAACTGTCTTAAAATGCTCAAATGCAAGTTTATTTCATGCACAAATACCTTAAATGTATAGACTAAATGTACTTTTAGATTCAATTTATAGATTAACCCCTTATAAATAGTAAAAACCATTTCTTAAACCTGATTTTCTTGTTTATTCTCTCATGCATTACCTAATTTGAGTATTCTCAAATTATTGATTACATGAACAAACAAATTTAAGACAAAACTACAATATATGCTGAATGCCCTGGAAATGAAATGGTTACATATGTAAGATGTATAACACATCATGTACAACTTTTAAGTCTACAAAATTTTAAGTTAACCATATTATACAATAAGACTACTTTTTTCAAAGTTATGAGAAATTCTCAACAAAAAATGTATTTATGCAAAAGATAAATGTTAGGGTACAATTTTAAAATACATTTTACATGAATCACATAAAGAGCATATCAAATCATTTCTTCGTGGTTATTTTCCTTTGGAACATCTGTGAACAAACATTCTGTTTTGTCTTTTTTTTGATACATAAAAAGCGTCCAAAAATCATTTGGAATTGTTGTGTTAAACCCTGATACTCAGAATTTTAAGAGTTTCTGATGTGTGCCCTACTTAGAAATGTTTACATTGTAACAAAGATGAAACTCATAATTGATTTAATCAGCAATTATAAAGTCATCAGGTTTACACATGCTTTTCTAACACATCATGTACATTTTTTTTCTACTAGTATGTCTTTGTTCACAAAAAATTGAAATCAACAGTACTTAGCATTCCATATTAAGAAATATGTACCCTAGCTATTAAAAATCTAAAAGTATATTTGTGCATCAATGCATTATGTTTAACAAAACAATCTCTTTCACTGTGATGAAAATTGTCTTCCTCATATAACATGCAGATGAAGAACTTCTTTGGATGATGTCATTTTCACATGTAGAAAAGAAACTAATTCAACTAAAACTAAAAGACAGTCATTAAAATTTTAAGGACATTAAAGGATGATATCAAGAACGAAGTCCAGGAATTGATAAAATTCTACAATTATCATCCAAAGATGTATATGTTTGGATTTATTTTTTAATTCACAAGCAAATGATATGTTACCACTTAATCTTTCAAACTTAAAAAAAAAATTCTATACTTTTTGAATTAAAAATTTCAAAATCTAGAGGATTCTTCCCAATACCTATCTACATGTATTTATGACTGAAGGTATGTAAATCACCAGAGTTGCTGTACTGCACCATTTGAATAAAAGTCATATCCACATTCTTGACTTTTTTCCCTAAACCTTATTTCAAAACATAAATTATCCCAACCAGTCTTTATCTACGCAGTGATAATAAAATTTGTACAGAATTCTAAGGTATTACATAGTAATAGTCTTTAAACATCCTTGAACATAGTGCATATGATTAACATTTCAATTCTTTCCAAAGAATATGCTATGCCACCCAATAGAGCTGATATAAAGTCTTTAGGTTATCACAAAATGTTAAAGTTACAACAACTAAATTTTATCCAGGAGAAAATGATCCAAAAAATCTATAGAAAATCTCCGAATCTTTCTTTACTTATGATGCGAATTTTGCAGGTTACAAATTATTGTCAAAGGTATTTATCTCAATAATCTCATGCTTTGACCCTGACAAAGTGTCCTATAAAACTAAGTGTATTACTCTAACCTGTTCTGTGTAGTAAGCATGAAGTCTAATGGTTGATAGAAATATTCAAAATATAATTATTACATCACAGATCAGGGGGACACTTACATCTTTATGGGGGTCCTATTGAGACCTATTAAATTCAAAATAGGACACACACATACACAAACAAAATGTATTTACAGTTCCAGGAAAGTAATAATTACACCAAAGCTAGCTTTTAGGGGTTGTAGAAATAAGATGAAAAATAAAAGGTTTAAATGTATACTTCTCATACATAACAACTGTCTTCAATAGGAATTGGTAAAAATAAAAGTCACATTTAGATACTTTGAAGTCTGGGAATTATTTTTTTTGAAGATCTCATACTATCAGAAAATCACAATATCAATTCTAGGATTTGATTAGACCTCAGTTTGTTAAATGACTGCAATTTATCTATTGTTGTGTATGACAGAATATGAAAGATATGAAGGGGAGAGCTTTTGAACTTTTTTTCCCCCTTCATCATAGTTTAAAATATATATTATACCGGTCTTTATCTAAGTAGTGAATATAGGATTTTTACAGAAACCCTAGGTATTACATAGTAATAGTCATATAAACACCCTTGAACATTGTACATTTGATTAACATTTCAATCCTTTCCTAAGAATTTGCACCTAATTTTTATAAAGTCTATAAGTTATCACACAATGTTTAAGTTATTGCATTACAGGACTCAAATCAGTAATCTCAGTAAGTAACTAACTTTTACCCAGGAGTAAATGATCCAAAAAATCTATAGAAATATCTTATTGATTCTTCATCTGTGTACTTATGATGTGAAGTTTGTAAGTTACAAATTATTGTCAAAGGTAGTTATCTCAATACTGTAGATCACTAAATTTTCGCGACACTTTATTTTCGCAAGATAGTCATTGACTCTTGATTAGCGAGACAAATTTTTCACGAATTGTGGTTATAGCTCTATATAATCTTAAGGAATGCTATTATACACGAGAATTAAATTTTCGCGAGCACACTGTCTCGCGTAATTATGCCAAAATTAAGTTCTCGCGAATAAAAAGTGATTTACAGTAATCTTATGCTTTGACCTTGACAAAGTGTCCTAAACAACAAAGTGTATTCCTACAACCATTCTATATGTAATAAATATGTACAATATGGTATGATAAGGATATTCAAGATATTATTAAATCACAGATTATGGGACACTTGCATCTTTATTGGGGGTCTTATTGAGACCCAATTTAAATTCAAAATTAAACATGATACATACACAAATATATTTACCATTCCAGGAAAGTTAAATAATAATATTAAATCCAGCATCTGAATATCTGTGTAATTTCTAGGGGGTTATAGAAATAAGATGAAAAATAAAAGGTTTAAATGTATACTTCTCATACATAACAACAGTCTTCAATAGGAATTGGTAAAAATAAAAGTCACATTCAGATACTTTGAGGTCCGTGAGAATTAATTTTTAAAGAGTTCATGCTATCAGAAAATCATATTTTCAATACAATTGTACTTGATTTGACTAGATCTCAGTTTAATAAATGATTACATCTTATCCATAGTCAGTGTCTGACAGTAAAAAGATACAATCCTGGGTCCTTTCTTTGTCATCCTGTAAACCACAGTCTATGATCGTACTGGTTAAATTGGTTGGAAATCATATTTATCTATGTTCTTCTTAAATCGTCCATCCATCTCCTGTTTGGTTTTCTTGTTTCAGTGTTCAAGACAGGATATTCTGTTAGTCTTTGCATAATCTGATAGTCTTTCACCATTCTGAGAGTAGACATAGATCATTTCCATAAGCCCTCACTAGAGAATCCTGAAAAATAAAAAAAAAATGTCTTAGTTGAAAAAAAAAATTGTTATATAATATAAGCTTGATGGAATTCTAAATATAGACAAAAAAAAGGGTATATAAACAAGATGTAACATAAGATTTTGACTTTTCATATTAACCATGGGTAACACCTCTAGTAAAGAAAAGAGTAAAGGAATGAGTAAAATTCAGTTTGGAGAGAGAATTCTTTCAGAGAAAGATGTAGACAGAGGTATACCAGTTAAAATAAAAAAAGATGGCACTATTGAGATCATTTCTCAAGAAGAATATAACCAATTATGTCCAGAAAAGGGTGATCCTAATGTTGTCAGAGATTACATAGAAAGACCCAATGAAGAATACAACCATTTATTACCAAAAGAGGGTGAGAATTACTTGGATTACCCTGAAAGACCTTTGACTAGAGAAGAAGTCAAGTTTATAGATGATAAGAGAAAACAGTTGTCAGAAAAAAAAAGATTGTTAAAGACACAGGATTTTAAACCCACAAAACCATTGGAGATACAAGGATTACAAGATACAAGGATTAATGGAGGAAGTCCAAACTGAACTCTTGGAAGACATTAAGGCTCATTATGAGAGTAACTTTCCAGTCTTTGTTTATTATATTAAAATTATGTATTCTGATAAAAAAAAGGAAAGTTTTCACTTTCATTTGTTTTGCCTTTTACCATTTAAATTGACCTTATGGTCAAGATTGTGATATATACACTCTGATAATCATCTACGATGTCTCTATGATGTTTACCTCAAAAGATTGAATCAGGGTATTTGTGTTTAAAGAGCTGAATAAACTATACAGACAGATCTAAGATTTTGGAAGCATACATATTAATGAGGTTAAAGGAGATATAACACTAGATTATTAAAAAGAAAGAACACAAACTCATAGAAATGATATTGAAAGTACCTTTTATGAATAAAGTGTCATGCTCCAAGGTATTATTTTTATGAACAGGAGAAGGTTTACAGCAGTCCCATACACTCATAAGATCTTGGGTAGTAGAAACACCAGGAAATTTTATTTCCACACAATCACATCATCTTACATCAGTTATAAGGTTACAATCTTTATACATAGTTAAGAGGGTCATTAAGATTTCTTTTCTGGTCATCCTAATGAGCCACATTATAGTATTCTTTCCCTTTGATATAATGTTAATATTAAATGGAAAATTCAGAATTCATCAGCAATTGAAGTCAAAACTTCCTATCTTTACTAATTATACTATTAAGGAAGCTGGGGTTAACAAATTAGCCATATTTAACTTATTCTATAAATATGCTATCTTCAGCTGTTAACTATCATTTGGCAAAGAAAAATTTCATACATTTTAGTTTTAAAAATTTGATCATGAATTTTTATGCCTTTTCTTCTTCTTCTAAAGGATATCAAAATAGTTTAAACATGACCATGACCACCAAGCCCTCTTTATTTAAAAAGTCGTACATCATTTACTTATCAATTCATAAATATAAAAATGCATATGTAAATAAATAAAATAAATAAAAATTCCAATTGTATCTCATTGAAACTTTACCTTCAAGTTTGTGTGTTTCTATGTTGGTTGACTAACTGTGTATTTCCAAAGGAAGAGCAGACAGTCTGAACTTCATAGAGAATTAATTATAGATGGTTAGGAACAAAACATATCTTCCATGTTGATGACTGTAGAAATAAAACCATTTTGTTAATATGACAGAGTACTGCATGAAACAATGCATGTTTAAATACAACATGTACAATGCCAAAAAAAAAGGATCATGAAAATATTTGTTTTTAATCTCGAAAAATTGTTTTTTAACATTAACTCCAGATGAGAAAAGTTCATCATGTTATCTATAGATAATAAACAAGCACAACTATAGTATCATTCCCGTACGAAACAGTCCGGGCGGCTTAGACACGGCTCAGGCACGGATTCCGTCTCCTGAAACCCGTGCTTTAGCATTCCGTGCTCCTATGTAAAGCATGTATGGAAAGCCGTGCATAAAAGTGGTCGAGGCACGGACACGGCACGGGATATTGGCCGAATTATTTAAATGAGATCACACCGTTTTACAAAACCCGTGTCAGAAAGCCGTGCTTGTTTCCATATATGGACTCACGGATTCTGTGAACCCGTGTCTGAAACCCGTGTCCTTTTCCTTATATGGAGACACGGTTTTTTTGAAAACCGTGTCAAAAAAGCCGTGCCATATACCATATAAGGAGTCACGGGATCTGTGCATTTGTCTAGATCTAGGTCATGGCCTTTAGAAAATTTCTTGATGTAACTGTGAATGCCAAAATGGTGACTGAAACCAAACTAACTTCACATTGCTTTACATTTATGCTTAGTTTTAGAATTTCAAAAGTTAAAAATCTTATATTAATGTGTACATTTACTTTCTGTTAAAGATTAACTTTATCAGTTACAATCCATGCTAGTTTTTAATTAAGATTTTAATGATATTGTACAACATTCAATTGTAATTTAATCTAGTAGCTAAGTTTGCACAATCTGAGAAAGAATTTAGTTTAAATAAAACTAAATTCACCCTATAACACAGTGATGTCACATAAAATATATACTAGAAAGGATTAGTGAAAGTCCAACTAAAGTCATTCACTTTTATTTGACAAATAAGCTATTTCATCATGTTCATTGTCAACATTGAAATACAGAAAGATCATGAAAATTGAAAAATTGACTTATTTATTCTAGATTACACTTACTGCATTTAGTTCAAAAGTGGTAGAAATTATCCCAGACTGACATAAATACAATTCCAACTGACATCTATTAGTTAAATATCCTTTAAATAGAGCAAAAAGACACATTGACTTAGCTCATGACCATGAATCCCTCCAATTTAATATTCAAATAAAGGAAGTTATGATTGAGCATGCTCAGTAAAAAGCCGTGAGATATAAATAAATAGTTTGAAGCAAAACCCGCCTGAGTTAAAAACCGTCTCCCTGGGACACGGATTCCGTGTCTCCACACGGGTTTCTGTGAGTGAGGATTCCTCACTTTCAGACACGGAAGCCGTGTCCGTGTCTTGGACATGCAGAACCCGTGCAGCTTTTTAAAAACCCGTGCGGATTCCGTGTCTTAGCCGTGCCCAAGCCGTGCCTATTCCACCTCGAACTTTCGTACGGGTTATCACAAAGAAAATGATTATCAGAGTAATTATTTAGACACTAAAAGACTTTTTCTTAACAGCTAGATTCAATTTTGTTTAATACCTTTCAATACTGTTTACAGAAAAATACATTTTTTTTGCATCATCACAGTACAACATGTAGTCCTTTATTTATTTATTTATTTTTTTTGGAAAAGCTCATTACCAAGAAACAAAAGTGAAAATGAAATTATATGTATACCATATATCACACATATTTAGAATCAAAACTAAAGTAAATTACTCTTAGGATTAATCTTTTGTAGATTTTTATTTTTCTGTTATTACATTCTTAATATCTTTTTGATCACTATTTAGTAAGTTTGAATTCCATGGGTAACAGACATAATGAAATATGAAATTATATCATAATTTATGCAAAGAACTTATTAACATTCTGAAGATCCCTTTAGGCTAAATAAAGGTGTGCTTATATGAATGTTAGAGATATGAGATCACATAAGAATTACACAGTAATTAAATTAAACCATATAATCATGCTTAAATGCAAAGATGACCTTCATAGGAAATGTAAACAATTAAAAAACAAGAAAAACTTACCAGAGATATCCAAATATATGCCCAATAAGTCTATCCATTAAATAATCCAGTGAAATAACATCTCAGCTGATCCTGAAAAAATCATACAATTCAGTGAGACACATATAACCTCATTTTACAATGTAAGTAAAGCAATAATTTACAGACAAAAGGGACAGAAATGTAAGACACAATGTATTTTACCAAAACTTAGTGAATATTTTTCTGATTTAAATTCAATCATAGAATGACCCATCATAGAAATATTAAATGCACTCTGAGTTACATGCAGGTTATACAACTGTAAATCATATGAAATGAGAATAAATACAGCATTTACACTCAAAATAGAACTTTACATATAAATCATGGTTAAATGCATAGGAAATGTAAACAAAAATAAGACAAACTTACCTGTAGAATATGTCTGTCAGAAAGATTTCAAAAATGAACACGCTCTCAACATTCACATGACAAGAATGCATCAGGATGTTTACTTCCGTGGTCATAGAGAAATTGAGCTTTATACAAGAAAAGCTTCACAATAGGAAAATCATCATAGAAAAAGAGAGTAAAAACAAAAGATAGTCCAATCTAAGTTCACTTCTTAGAAACAAAAGTGAAAATGAAACTTTAATTTTACAAGTGGATGACGTCACAATGCATAGGTAAGCTGGCTGACTAGACGTACACAGTACGATCAAAACGTAAGTCTATCGTATTTTTTGCACACGACCCTAAACAAACCCCAGTGAATGAAATCGTGACATCATAATAACATTCTTAAGTTGCTGCCAAGTGTTTACCTGTGTACATAAAAAAAGTAGTCGCAGCGTAGAGTGTAAAACACTATATTTAGAGCCATATACTGAATCCCCACCTATCCCTACCCCAAGGACTGTACTGAGTTGAACCCCCCTATCCTCCCCACACCCCCCAATCTGCACTCTCTTGACCCCCTATCCCCCAGGGGGGGGGGCTGCACTCCCTTGACCCCCTTATCCCCCAGGGGGCTGCACTCCCTTGACCCCCTTATCCTCCCAGCCAATCAGAATCCTCCATTTTTGACCTCATTTGCATAATGTCCTAGATATTGAACCCCCTAGCTAGACTACTTCCGGCTAGGACACTTCTGCCTAGCCCACTTCCGCTAGGCCACTTCCGCTTCCGCTAGGGCCCACTTCCGCTTCCGCTAGACCACTTCCACCTAGGCCACTTCCGGCCACTTCCGGTTAAACCACTTCCGGTTATGGCGTCACTTCCGGGCTAGCTAGACCCGTTATACTACTTACATACATTGTAGCGAGACGAGCTAAAACTATTTAGAATTGAAGGTTTGTTGAAGAAAAAACCACTTCAGAACATTTTTTCTGTTTAAATTTACTTTTACAGTAAAATTATAACTTACTCTTTAGTCTTTAAATAAACATTGTATATTGAATAACAGACTATATTAGTGAATATTGAATTCCTTGACTACAATACATACTACATGTCATGATGTGTGCTCAAATTGTTCTGATGATTTTTCATGAGTAAAAGAGGGTGTGTATGTATGAGTGTCCAGCAGCTATAGACTGAATATGCTGTGTAGGCCTACACTTGTAATAATGGACAAGCTCAAAAATAAAAAAAAAATAATTTAAACACATTAGAACCAGTAGTTCTTGTTACCCACTCACAACGGAGTTGGAGAGGGTGATATAGCACACAACCGTGTGTTCGTTTGCGGGTGAGTGAGATATAATAATGCTGTGCATAACGGAAGCGACATAATTTGCATCAGGGTCGATGTCATTTTTTAGATATGCTCTTTGCGAAGGGATGCTCCGTTTTGCGATGTCCTTGTTATGTATACATTATTTTCCCCAGCAGAAATTTAATAAATAAATTTTTCAATGCATACATGTATGCTACTCAGAGACTATTGCTGTACTTTTATGCATACATGTAGTTTGTTTTGTGACAAACTGCCTCTCATACATTAAAAATCAACCCATATAAGGAAAAAATATATTCAGAGTTCTGGGAAACATTAGTTCTAAATAGTTTAAGGCTGATTCTCAGTTTAAAAAATCTTTTTTTAAAAATACCCTGCTTATATATCTTTCAGAGTGCTCGAAAAATCGATATCTCCTAACTTTCATTTTTGGATCACTAAAGTGGTTGCTCTCCACCTCACTAGAAAAAAAATACTTATATATATATAGCTATTCTTGATCCTAAAATATACTTTTATATACAAGTATGCATTGCTGTTGATCTTCCTCGTTTTCTCAAATAAATTTTACCTAAATTAGAACCACATCAGTAAAACCTTTAAAAAGATACGTAATTTTAAATGGATGTCACTTTACAGGAACACAACTATATAACGGCTAATTTATAAATTAGCAGCACATACATACATTTTTATGCCTCCGGGTTAAAAGATCCCGGAGGTATGTTGTTTTCTTTCTTTTCACTCTTTTTGATGGGTCTTACATCATAGTACGTACAAGAAAAGATTTTTTTCTATATATATATATATATATATATAGGATGGTGTATTTTGCGCACTCTTTTTATATACAGTAACATGAAATGTTTAAATCACGCCAATTTCAGCGATTTAAAAAAAAAATTATTGTCCTAAGAGTATTCAGAAAATTTAGAAAAGCACATAATATACAAAATACACCATCCTGAAACCAAGCGAATATGTATCCAACAAGTAAAATTGATGCAAATCATCAAATTGACCGCAAACAAAATATAACATTTCAAAACGTACTTTCACATGTATATCTCCTCCAATTCCATTGCCAGGGGATAATAAACTTTGCTCTGCATCGTGTGATAAACTGGAATTGAGAAGTGATAGTAGATACAAACATCTATATTTGATAGTATTGTTTTGTTGCCTAAGAATGTTTAAGAAATACACTTGTACCAAAGTAAATTCACAGCTCTGCGGTACTTATTACTGGAACCTTATTTTTATAAATTCCTTGGGATTTTTCTCTTTTTCAGGGGGGGGGGGGGGGGGGGGGGGGGGGGGGTCAGTAAGAGGGGGAAAATAACCTGGGCTAGCTTTATGTACTTTGTAAATATTTAATTACATCTATACTTAGTCTCTTACACATATAAAAATCTTTAAAGAAGACCCTGGTGAAAACCAGGAGTAACAAACAATATCACATTATATCTCCAACACTCAATAAATAATGCAAAAAAGTTGTTAGTACATTTCAAACTCAGGTAATGTATATGGCACCATTAAAAATGTAAATTAATACATATAAATGGTTGTCAATCAAAATAAACACATGTATTGTTGGACACAAGTATAATTTGAGATTCGCTGAATACAATTTTTATTGGTGTTGCCTATCATAATCTGTATGTAATGACTATTTATAGCAAGGGTGTACTATGTATGCATAGTAATGTATAAAGAAACAAACATTTTGTTGAAATACTTATACACTATTCTGAATTTATATCTAACTACCAACACTTTAAGTCTGGTAAACATTTATAGTGACATTCATACATGAATATCAATTGTTCAATAAATATAACAAGAGGCCCATGGGCCACATCGCTCACCTGAGAAGCTTTGACCATTCTGTTCTTTACCAGATTTCCCCCTTGTTATACATAATGCATCCCCACCCTACCCCACTGATCATAATTTAGACATTTTGAAATCTACACTACCCCATGATCCTTCCATGGGCACATATGTTTCAGCTTTTTTGGCCAAGTGGTTCCTGAGAAGAAGATTTTCAAATATTTTTCCTATATATTTCTATGTAAAACTTTGATTCCCTATAATGGCCCCGCCCTTCCCCCGGGGGTCATGATTCCTACAATTTAGAATTTACACTACCCCAGAATGGTTCCACATAAGCTTCACTTTTTCTGGCCCAGTGGTTCTTGAGAAGAAGATTTTCAAAGATTTTTCCTATATATTTCTATATAAAACTTTGATTTCCCACTGTGGCCCCGCCCTTCCCCTGGGGGTCATTATTTGAACAATTCAGAATCTACATTATACCAGGATGCTTCCACATAAGTTTCAGCTTTTCTGGCCCAGTGGTTCTTGAGAAGAAGATTTTCAAAGATTTTTCCTATATATTTCTATGTAAAACTTTGATTCCCTATAATGGCCCCGCCCTTCCCCCGGGGGTCATGATTCCTACAATTTAGAATTTACACTACCCCAGAATGCTTTCACATAAGCTTCACTTTTTCTGGCCCAGTGGTTCTTGAGAAGAAGATTTTCAAAGATTATTCCTATATATTTCTATATAAAACTATGATTCCCCATTGTGGCCCCGCCCTTCCCCCGGGGGTCATGATGTGAACAATTTAGAATCTACACTAAACCAGGATGCTTCCACATAAGTTTCAGCTTTTCTGGCCTAGTGGTTCTTGAGAAGAAGATTTTCAAAGACTTTTACTATATATTTCTATGTAAAACTTTGATTCCCCATTGTGGCCCCGCCCTTCCCCCGGGGGTCATGATTTGAACAATTTAGAATCTACATTATACCAGGATGCTTCCACATAAGTTTCAGCTTTACTGGCCCAGTGGTTCCTGAGAAGAAGATTTTTTAATGACCCAACCCTATTTTAGTCTTTTCTTGATTATCTCCCCTTGCGAGGGGATATGTCCCTTCATTTTAACAATTTAAATTCCCCTTCACCCAAGGATGCTTTGTACCAAGTTTGGTCAAAATTGGCCCAGTGGTTCTTGAGAAGAAGTCGAAAATGTGAAAAGTTTACAGACGGACAGACAGACGGACGGACAGACAGACAGATGGACGGACGACGGACAAAATGTGATCAGAAAAGCTCACTTGAGCCTTCGGCTCAGGTGAGCTAAAAACAGAACCAGAAAAAACATTGTAAGATTGTATATAAATTCAGGGAGCCAATGTCATTCATCTACATAAATCACCACAAAGAAAATGAAAAAATGTTGTCATTAATTGTAATCAATCAAAAGACATAGCAAGGTAATCAATAACCCCATCAAAATGTTCACCGTTTCTTATCTCCCCTTAAAAATTAAGATAGTATGCCAGGCCCTTTATTTGACAAATTTGAATCTTTTTTACCCAGGGATGCTTTGTGGCAAGTTTGGTTGAAATCGGTCCTGTCCTTTTGGAGAGAAGTTGAAAACATCAAGGTGAAATGTTTACATAAAACAGATGGCACACAACAGATGGGGTACTTCTAAGTCAGAAAAGTTCACTTGAGTTTGGCTCAGGTGAGCTAAAAATGTCATCAAAAGACATCAACTTTCATCCTCAGTGACAATAAAAGAGTTCCAAGTATGAGCATTTTCGAATCCATTCCTCCCAAACTGATAATCCTTTCTGGCCTGGTGAAGTTCCTCCTCTGAAGACATGACAAAGGGACCTATATAAATCACAAACAAGTTTACAAGTCGGTTACAGTATCCACTTAGTACCGATTCTTCACATAATCGGACTGCCATTTAGGGGCATTCTCAAAACCATTTTTCCCCGACTGATAGTCACGAAAAGTCTGTTGTAACTCATCTTGAGAGTTCATAACAAAGGGTCCTAGGGGATACAAAACAGACTCATAATTAAACACAAAAACATTTATAACAATCTATAATAATTTCCCTTTTCTGTTTATTTCACGTATTAAATTCAACCTTCCTTTAATTCTTCTTAGACATATGACTTACCATACTGAAAAACAGGCTCTTTGATTGGTTCCCCAGCAATCATTACTAAATGACATTCTGTTGACCCCTAAAATGTTAACAAAATTTCTTGCAATGTTCATAAAATGTTGTACAAGTCAGATAAAATTATGCAATGAATCAAATCTACACGTACCTTGTAATATCCAAATACAACATGTGTCTAATAGTACTGTATAATTATAAGATGATTACCGTAAATCTGGAAATTTTTACTGTAGATAAATTTTTAGCAAATTTGCGCGTGCATTGCATTCGCAAAAATATTTTTCTTAAAAATAAAACAACATGTGAAGAATTTTTTCTGAGAACTAGTGTCTTTTTTTTTAACTCAGTGAATAGGCGTCGGTAAGCACTGGTCATTTTTAAAAGAAACCTGTTTACACTAGTCTACTTATATATAACTACAAGTTAATTACCCGTGCGCGTCAATTGCCCTCATTACATGCAATATCGTCCGATGATTTGACAAGCACTGAGGCGGTATGCCCCCTTTTAATTATTTTCATCAATTAATTTGCCAATAAAGAGAGAACTGTCATTTTATCTAACCGTGTATCAACACGGGCGATAACTCAAACTCAGTGCATTTACTAGAAAGTTCCAAAAGTAAACGCGGCGTGTAAATTTTAGGTGAGAAAAAAACCAAAAGTTGAGAAAATTAGTTATATTTTTTCTTAATTTGGATTATACTTTAGGTAAAAAGGCATACACAACCTCTAAAATATTTGTTATAATTTATTTAGAAATTATTTTCAGTGCAAATCCTTTTGTATTTTTATCAAAATTGTTTTGGACAATTTTGCAATTTCTTGCCATGTTGCGAGTATATTGGTGGATATACTGGGCATATTATTTGAAAAATAACCTGATATGAAAATCTTCAGTGATTTTTATTTTTAGCACCAGTGACAATTCGCAATAATTTGAAGCGTAAAAATTAATCAACAGCTTTTTGAACCAAATTCGCAAAAATAAATCGACGTAAAAATTTCCAGATTTACGGTAATTCTGGCCAAAAGACTCATTTATCTTCAGCAAATTTATTTCATAAATAATTTTATGAAGAAACAAGATGTGTTTGTGAAACACTATGCGCCCAGGTCATTGACCTTGGTGTCATTTGACAGAGCTTAATTAGTGGAGTACGCATACCAAATACATGTATATATCTTTCATGGTTCAAAAGTTATGGCAAAGGTTAAAGTTGACAACAGACAGAGAGACAAACAGACAGACAGGACAAAATCAATATACGCTTCAATCTTTCAATCAAGATAATAATTCTTTAAATCAAGCTAAATCATTAAACAGCTTACCGAGTTCTCGGCCTGTATACTGTCTCCATCATCGTTGAAGGTCACCGTGTGATGAGCTTCATGTTCCTTCTGATTTCCTGCTGGACCTGTAACCATAGCAACATTATCTACTTTGTGTTACCATAGCAACATGATTTATTTTGTGTAAAAAGAGCAATTTTATCTAATTTGTGTAACTATAGCTTCATTATCTACTTTGATATCAGGATAAGTGTGAAGAGTCTAAACATGCAGCATTTTTTAAAAATTGATGCACAAAGTGCAATATACTTGTATGCTTATTTTATCTTAAAAGCTCGGACAATATTTTGATAAATTTAACATGACATGGATGATCTTAAATGGTTCTGTAATACTAGTTCTTGTACTGAACAACTGATACGATTCAGTACCTAACAATATGAAAATTATTTATCAAATACAAACGATTTATAAAGTTTTTTAACTGCTCACTCATGAATATGTACATGTATTGTTTCATTTTAAAGAATGCTTCTATCGACACTCCTTTGTTGTTTGAAGAAATAGAACTTTTAAGTTTGCATACTCTCCCATCTGTACAGGTAACAACCTATTTTTCCAAATCGCAATCACTTTCTTTAAATACCATATATGCAAGTCTTGCCGACCTACCAAACTTGGCTTTGCCAGACAGGATGTACAAGAAAGACCTCCAGCCAGAAGGAATTGGTTGTTCCAGTTTAGATCCAGGATCCAGCTTAAAGTCCAAATACATTGTAGGGGTGCGGGTATATACCTTAGACTATAACAATCATAGGAAAAAAACAAAGTCAAGATAAATTTCTGATAGGAGAATACGAACATAGTCCATAAGATTGTCATAGTAAAACAAAAATGCTTTCATTCAAGGGGCACTAGTACACAATTGAACTATTTTAAATGTTAAAATGTAAATGTGTGGAAATATAAATGTTGTTTTCAATTTAAGGGGGCCGACTATAGTTTCCACTGCGCAATATTTCACGCATCATAGTAAAATGAAAAGTAGTTAGTGTTTTAATGCAACTTTTTTCGCTTAATTATTAAAATTAAACAGAATTAAGAAATTACAGGTATAAAAATGTAATTACAAT
This sequence comes from Saccostrea cuccullata, assembly GCF_032062105.1. Taxonomy (NCBI): domain Eukaryota; kingdom Metazoa; phylum Mollusca; class Bivalvia; order Ostreida; family Ostreidae; genus Saccostrea; species Saccostrea cuccullata. The sequence continues at coordinate 235,569 of NW_026925255.1, forward strand.
TTGACATAACTGATTTTTAACCGATTTTGCAATTGATAGGTAGGTTGACGTCGTTGCAGTGTGTTTTTGACGTTATGATAATCTGTAGCTCTTAAGGAGAGGGGTAATGAAAATATTATTAAAGAAAAAGTAATAAACATACGCTCTTGAAATTTAAAACACATAAATTTAAGGATATCTCTAATATCTTTATTATGTTTTCATGTGAATCTATTGTGTACGTCATATTTTGTAATACTCTACAAAAATAGGAAAATTTGCTAATTTTTTGCATTTTGAGATGCCCCCTCTGGTAACAAGACGGTAGAATTTTGTGTTTCTTACATATATTGTATAATATAGTATTACTCATCAAATATTATAGTTTGAACAAAATGTCTATTGTAGTTTTTGTATAATTTGCTTTAAAGTGCTAAAAATTGGCATTTTCCTATATAATCCTATAGTAAATGTGCCTATATTTTGAGACGGTCCCTCAAAAACACCTCGACGGTAGATTTCCCCCAAACTTTGCATGTACACTGAACTTAATGTAAGTTATATATGAGATAAAAATGAAGAGTTTCGCTATTGTAGTTTTCACACAATAAAACTATAGTCGACCCCCTTAAACATTTTTCTCTACTTTACCTTTATGCCAAAAGCTTCCCCAGCAATGACCTTGACTGTGACCCCATTTTTGGTTGTCCTTGGGATGTCTTTGTCCTTCAGCTCCTGATAAGCTGGTTCAATCATTTTGTATTTCTTGGCCAGGTTGACCCAGAGCTGTAGTCCGTGTACCTCCCCCTCTCCATGTGGCATCTCACAGTGGACTATTCCTCGGCCAGCTGTCATCCACTATATCATAAAAGATCATTAATTACTACATAGCAAACAATAAATAAAAATGTCAGAGGGCCTTTATTCTAAACAATTACAATACGATTCCTCTTATTCAATGTAGAAACACTGGGCAGACCAAACAATGTGAAGTAAAACCAGAACTAATTTTCTACATTGGTTTTCCTTTTACCTGTAAATCTCCATCCTGAATTATCCCCTTGTGACCACAAAAGTCTTCATGTCTTATTGAACCTTTCAAAACATATGTGACCTACAACAGAAAATATTCACTTAAAAACATAGGTGTCCATGATACAACATAAAATATTCACTTAGAATTCTGAGAAAACAATGATATTGAGGAGGACAAACAACATTGAAAATATTCACTCTTAGAATCAATACCCCTTTATTAACAAATATTGTAATTTGAACACATACGGTCTCAAACCCTCTGTGTGGATGGTCAGGGAATCCCCCAGGTGCCTTTCCTTTGAATTCATCCAGCATCAGGAATGGGTCAAAATTTTTCAACTGAAAATATTGTACAAAGCTGATGTAAAGGGTTATCAAATGAAGTCTTAATTTTTGAAAAATCTCTTTTAAAAAGAACAGATAAGAATTAACTCCAGAGCTTTAGTGTTATACTACTGTGATGATACCTCTGGTCTCCCTATACTCCGCCGGACTCTCGCCCCCACTCCCTCATCCTGCTCCACCGACAGTACCGTCTTCTGTACCGTCCTCCCCTTCATACTGGATACTGCTCGGGATGATATCCAACAAGTCTGGTTAGAAAATCTAAACGGATTGTACTGCTGACAGGTTCTCTTGAGATGACTACTGGACGTGGTTTTAAAACTTCCAAGTAGGGCTGACAATGTGCAGGTGACAATACTGTATCTACTCAGCATTCAGGGAACTGGAAAATTTATATGGTTACATCAGTTCACTCATCTTTATCTGTATTTTATTGGTGGTAACTTTCTCAAACTTTTAACAGACATGTATTCGAACACATACTATTCTTGTAAAAAAGACAATCAAATGAGTGAGAAATTTAAAGCAAATAGAGGAGTCAAGCAAGGTGATAATTTAAGTCCAACACTTTTTAATATTTTTGTTGATGATTTTGTGAATTATTTCAAGAATGTAAGTACATATCCTGCTTATCTAGATACTATGCCAATTAATCATATGTTTTTTGCTGATGATCTTGTCCTTGTATCAGAATCAGAAGCTGGTCTACAAAATTGTATAGATATTTTAGGAAAATATTGTTCAGACTGGAAATTATGTGTTAATATGGAAAAAACAGATGTTATGATTTTTTCAAAAAAATCTGTTGATGAAGCATCATTTAGATTTTATTATAATCACAAAATGATTAACATAACAAATGAATATAAATATTTGGGTGTTGTGTTTAGATCTGATGGGAAAATGAAATTTGCTGCTGAACAGCTATCAGAACGTGCTAGAAAAGCATATTACGCTATTAAATCAAATTTTCCTGCAAATGTTAATTTTTCTGCTGAAATTATGTTGAAATTATATCAGTCAATGATAATACCAATTATAACATATGGATCTGAAATATGGATAACTGACTTTAAATGTGATTTAATGTCTTCAGACCAGTTTCCTTTTGAAAAAACACAGCACTTGATATTTAAAGATATACTAGGGGTACACAGAAAGGCATCAAATCTTGCTGTTTTATGTGAGTTGGGTCGTTTTCCTTTGTACTATTTATGTTATGAATATATGTTAAAATATTATATGAGACTGAAGGAAATGGAATGCAACCATGATTATAACAATTATTTAGTGAAATCTGCATTTAAAGAAGACAAAAATCTTGTATCTAAAATATCTTGGCAAAAGAAACTGTCTTCATTACTACAAAAATTAAATATTAGTTCTTTGGAAATATCTCACATAACTTTGAAAAACAAATTACAAGAGCATTACCAAAACAAGATATATGAACAACTGGAAAAAGTTAGCAAATCAGACTCTGGAAAGTTAGCATTTTATAGCAAAATTGTGAATCAAGATGAATACAAACTGCAAAGTTATTTAAAACTACCCCTGAAGAAAAGTTGTAGATCTTTATTAACAAAATTAAGGATCAGTGCCCATCCACTATATATTGAAACGGGTAGATACTGTAAACCCCCTATTCCTAGAGAAAAACGTTTATGTTACTCATGTAAATTGTTTGTTGAAGACGAAAAACATTTTGTTCTTTATTGTCCAAAGTATGATCAATATAGATGCAATTATAATGATATATTTAATGTAAACACATATACTAGTGATAACCCCATTAGAAAAATTGTCAATCCTACAAATATTTCAACTGCTAGAAGGATATGTTGTTTCTTGAAAAAGTGCTTTGACATCAGAAAAGAAAGTCAAAAATGAATATTAATATTGAGAAATACACAATTTTGTTCACCTCATATTTCTCACTTTGTATATGCTTGTATTAATTGTGTTAATTTATGTTATGTTATTCATGTTCATGACTGTATGCCGACATGGTAATTGTCAATAAAGTGAATTGAATTGAATTATCTACTTGTATCTATATAATAGATATTACCTGGCAATTAACATTGTTTAACAGTTGTCAAAATCATACTGTAATCAAATGAATAAAATGAAAGTTGATCATTTTCTAGAAAAGAAACCATAGAGTGCTTCTACTCTGTTATCAGTTTATATTTACCTCGAGCTCGCAGTACACTGGCCTTATAAATACACATAGATTAATATAAGATCAAATCAATTTTGATTAATTGTGAAAAAATATTTATGGCATACAAAAGCTCCTGCTTATATACATAGCCTGTTGTTTGGATTGTCAATATTTAGAACATTCCACAATGACATGGCAGTATTTAAAAAGTTTACGTAACATGTTATATCAAATATCAATGTTGATTTAGCAGTCACTTGCAATATAATGCCCGTGCACAGTTAATATTTAAACAAAAAATTCGAATGATTTAAGAATTTGCGTGCTACTGTTAACAGCAAGTCCACTAACATGAAAATTCCTTGGGACAGACTGCCGCTACATTTGTAAAAAAACCAATGTTTTATTTTCTTATTTCTAATTACAGGAGAGTTCCGATTCGAGAGGCGGATCTTGCGTGACTGTGCATTATCAAAGATTGTATCATAGACCTAAAACGTTTTAGGTCTATGATTGTATTAAGACAATCATAAAATTTCCTAGGTTTTAAATATTTAAAAGACCTTTTGACCTTTATCTTTGACTCACTTTAAAAAAAAATAACATTGGACATATATTTCAAAGGCGCCGGAACCGGGAAGGAGGGGGGGGGGGGGGGCGTCTTTTAACTTTTTCATGACAATTATATTGTTGAATTTTCCTTCCTAATTAAGATCAATTACAACAGAGATACAATTATCTGAGTTCTCAAATTTTATTCTTATTACATACACAATCAACAAGTGAAAGTAAAGTAAAAAAAAATATTAACAATATTATAATTTTAAAAATGCTATTCATGCATGTAAAATATACAATAGTGTCTTTCTCTTTCCCTCTCTTCAGAATATGACTTATAAAAAATGTAACTTGCATGAGTTTCACACCTCAAATGTACGTGGAAATTTTCAGAAATAAAATTCTCATGAGAACCATTTGCTTGCTGATTGTCACAATCAAGAAACTAACATTTTTCAGCTCTAACATTTGTACAGTAAAACTTTTGTAATCCAAATGTTGTGTATTCCAGAATCTTGCCTAATACGATATAAACTTTATGTCCCTCTCAGAAATTTAAATTATTAATAATTACAATGTTGTCTAATCCTGAATGTTTTATAATCTCACAGATTTCTTTGGAACCAGTGATTGTCGAATTAGAGAAGTTTTACTGCACTTCTCTTTCTAACATACAAAACCAATAACATTTTACATTGAAGCATTTTTAATACTAAAATACAATAATAACAACTGAGAAGTTAATGTTCTTCATTAGAAAATAAACTTCTGTGATGTTTTTCCTCTAATTGATAATACAATTAGTATACATATGAGTCAGGTATTAAATTGTCATGGTTGTCATTTGTATCAATGAGCATTTTATTCCTTCCTGTTCACTGAGCAACATATCTTAACACACCTCCTAAGTGAGATCATTGGTCAGCTAACATTTGATTTGAGATTCCTCATATAATCAGACTGCCATTTTGAGGCCTTCTCAAATCCACTCCCTCCTGACTGGAAGTCAAGATAAGCCTGCTGGGTTTCTTCTTGCGAGTTCATAACAAAAGGTCCTGGAGGTAGAAGTGTTATAAATTATGATTTAAAGAAAAACAACAGAAAATGGACATTTTTTTTCAGGGATGGATGAACAGATTATTTGAACTGATTAATGTTTGACCCTGATATCTAGAAACGGCCATTTTTTAAATACCTCAATTTCAAGCAATATACCCCTTGCAAAATATGCTGGTTTATATATAAAGTGTTTTATAACTACAATAAGTCACATGACTTACCCTGCTGATAAACAGGTTCTTTGATTGGTTCTCCAGCAACCATAACTAAATGACATTCCGTTGCTCCCTGAAATATCAAATTGATCTTAGAATTAACATACAAATTCTGAGATTAAGGCTTAAACAATACTTTACTTCCACCTGCTCCAACAAATTTTGACACTATGCATTCACAGAATTTGATTCTTTATTCCATGAATCAGAGGATGATTATAGTTAGCCTACAATCAGTATTCACACTGGAAGCTGTTGGATACCCCCTCCACTCCAACTTCTAACCCCTCTCTTCCAAAAACAGATAGAAGATAAAGCCTGTAGCCTCCTTCCTCCTGTTTTTTTTAATGCTATGGTTTATAGTTTTTGGCCTGTATATCCGTCTGTTTTTTAGCAAAAACTTTAACCTTCCCAGCCAATAACTTTTTAGTGGGCAGAGCCATGGCTTTCATATTACACAGGTGTATTCCTTGTGACAAGACCTTTCTTAAAGTACCACCAAATTTGACCTCTTGACCTTAACCTTGGAGTTTGACCCACTTTTACATAAATTTTCTAAACTTAAACATTTGCTTTAACTTTTGATTAATTGGTGGTAGGGCTATCATACTTTATGTATATTCCTTGTGACAGGACCTGTTGGTATCCCTGAGTGATTAATATTTTACAGTAACACAGACTACACAATCAGCTTACAGAGTTCTCTACACGTATACTGTCCCCTCCCTCGTCCTCGAAGGTCACCAGGTGATGAGCCTCATGCTCCTCCTGACTTCCTGCTGGACCTGTAACCATAGAAATATTTTGTAATTAAAGGTCAAGATATAAAAATGTAACCATGGATTTGTTTACAATTTTGAAAAATAAGGTGTTTGCATGAGTTAATTTATAATTTTGAAATGTCCTGCTGTAACAACCCTTACCCACTTAATTTACAAATATACTGCAATGTTTATTTCATACTTTTCTGTCTTTATGTATTGTCAGATTTCTTTGGATATCAATGTATAGTGTCTAACATGAAGCATTTTACCTACCAAACTTTGCCTTGCCAGACAGGATGTACAAGAAAGACCTCCAGCCAGCAGGAATTGGTTGTTCCAGTTTAGATCTAGGATCCAGCTTAAAGTCCAGATACATCGTAGGGGTGCGAGTGTATACCTTAGACTAAAAGAATTATACTGGGTAAAAATACATATGGCAAAATTCAACATCTTGGCTAAAGTATGCATTATCCACTACAAGTCTTTTGTTCTCTATGATTTTGAAAAACAAAATAAATACATATCTGGAATATAAATATGTTTAAATATATTTTATGTACATAAAATTCTCTTATTAATAAGAGTTGTTCATCTCTGAATAAAATATAACGCTGCATGGGTCATTCTATTACTTTTATTCCAAATGCTTCCCCAGCCAGGACCTTGACCTTGATCCCATCTTTGAATGTCCTTGGGATGTCCTTGTCCAGCAGCTCCTGAAGGGCTGGCTCCCCCATCTTTTCTTTCTTAGCTAAATTGACCCAGAGCTGTAGTCCATGTACCTCCTCCTCCCTGTAAGGCATCTCACAGTGGACAATTCCTCGACCAGCTGTCAACCACTAAATATAGAAAGACAAGGCCAGCTGTCATCCACTATAGAAAGACAAGGCAGCCACATTTAAGTGCATGCCACCCACATAATCAAGTACAACTAACACAAGGTCAAAGTTAGCTGCAAGTCTCACTAAAAATCTGTACAACACAACTGAGGGTGATGAAAGGATTTTCTGCAAGTTTAGTTATTTCTATGAGAGGCATATTATTAAATAAATAAAAATAATTATGTGGATGGTATATATAGTGAGGCTTGGTAAATAGATTAAATACCAATTTTTGGTATGTCTCAATTAAGTTTGGATACCAGGAGAAAACCTCATTGCTTATCTTAAGGGGAGTGCGTCTTTTATATAGGTATGTCAGATGCAGTATCAGACTTAACATTTACAGACACACCCCTTACAGTTTAGATACTGTTGTGAGTCACATCGATGCCTAGGCCTGGGATATCTCATCCCAAGTTACTGGTACAAACTCGTATGTATCACTGCACATCATATCTGCAAGTTTGGCTTGAAGTTAAATACCCCTAAAATCAAATATGGACTTACAAACATACACTATAAGTTTAAACAAGAGGCCCATGGGCCTTATAGGTCACCTGAGTATCATGTAACAACTTTCCAACAATTGCATGAATTTGATTCGTGTTTTAAACCAAAGGCCATGAAATTCACAATTTTGAAAGAGGCACCATTGCTTATCATAACTATACACTTAGCATGCTTACTTTGGTTACATAACACCCAGAGGTAGATCAGAGTAACAAAGAGAAAATTTTCACCATAAGTTGTGCACCTATCCCACAGGAACAACTAGCCTTGGGGCCACATCTTTCAAAATTTTGGAAATTTTATAAATTTTATTTCATAATGTTGTTGATTAATACCTATGTGCATATTTCAAAGCATTAAATCATTTTCAAACTATGTACCCCCAATCCCCCCCAGTACCTCTATCCCAGGGCGCCTGGAAATTAACCAACTAAGATCATTGGCATAATACCCAGGAGCAAAGGAATGGATTTTAAAAGAATTCATGCATTTTCAATATATAAATGTTAGAGCTCCACCCTAACATAATAAGCCCTGACCCAGGGGCCCTGAAATTCACAAATTTTAAAAAGGCATCCTTCCTGTTCATAACAATGTACATAGTTCATTGGTTTAATACCCAGGTGCAGAAAAGAAGATTTTAAAAGAATTTTTGCATTTTCACTATATAATCAATAGAGCCCCACCCTAACACCAGAACCCCGAACCCTGGGGCCATGAAATTCACAATTTTGTAAGAGACAACCTTATTCAACAAAACTATGGACTTGGTCAGTTTATTTCAAACTCAGGAGCAAGTTTTTAAAAAGAAATAATTCATTTTCACTATATAATATATATAGCCCCACCCTAGCACTAGAACCCCTGACCCTGGGGCCATGAAATTCTCAATTTTGGAAGAGGCAATCATTTTCAACTTAGCTATGCATTTGCATTTATTTAATACCCATGAACAGAGAAGAAGAATTTCAAAGAAATTATGCATATTCACTATATATTCTATATAGCCGCCCTAACACTAGAACCCCTGAACCTGGGGCCATGAAATTCACAATTTTTGAAAGAGGCAGTCATTTTCAACTTAGCTTATGCACTTGGTTAGTTTATTTAATGCCCAGGAGCAAAAAAAAAAAGAACTTTTCATGATATAATCTATATAGCCCTGCCCCACAGGCACCTGAGATTACTTATTTTTCTTTTAATAAAAAAAATATACACATACCTAATAATAAACAAGGTTTATTATTAGGTATGTGTATATCTTTTTTTTATTAAAAGAAAATTAAGTAACGTCAGGTGCCTGTGCCCTGCCCTAGCACTAGAACCCCTGACCCTGGGGCCATGAAATTCACAATTTTCAACTTAGCTATGCACTTGGTTAGTTTATTTAACGCCCAGGAGCAGAAAAGAAGAACTTCTAAGAAGTTATGCATTTCCACTATATATTCTATATAGCCCTGCCCTAGCACTAGAACCCCTGACCCTGGGGCCATGAAATTCACAATTTTTGAATAGGCAGTCATTTTTAACCTAGCTATGCATTTGGTAAGTTTATTTAATACCCAGGAACAAAAAAGGAGAATTTCAAAGAAATAATGCATTTTTACTATATAATCTATTTAGACCTGCCCTAGCACTAGAACCTCTAACCCTGGGGCCATGAATTTCACAATTTTGGTAGAGGACTCAATGCTGATTACAATCATACCAACAGTTTGACTGCTTGATGTCCAGGAGTAAAGAAGAAGATTTTTAAAGATTGCACTAATTTTGTGGTTTTAGCCCCCCACCCCCGGCCCCTGGGGGGCAGGGACCATGAAATTCACAATTTTTGTTCTCCTTTACCCATAGATGCACTATGCCAAATTTGGTTGAAATTGCTTCAGTGGTTTCAGAGAAGAAGCTGAAAATATTCAAATGTTAATGCACGACGCACGGCGGACGAAAACGGATAGCATAGGTCACCTGAGTTTACTCAGGTGACCTAAAGACAGTCAGACAGAGAGATAAGTGGATGGACACAGTGATGTCTGTTTACCCTTCTCTCACACAATGTGTAGTAAATTTTATTAAGCACACAGGACTGATCTTTTTACCTTACTTACTTGTATACACCTTTGACTTATTCTTACCTGTAAGTCCCCAGGTTGAAGTAGCCCTTTGTGACCACAGGAATCCTCATATTCAATACCTCCTTTCAGAACATAGGTGACCTACATTGGTAAAGCATTTTAGTTTAGTATAATCCAATTTATAAAACAAGCAGGATTCTATGAGAAATTGGTATTTTAGTCAGAGTTTAAGTAATTTTAAACAAACCGCCTCAAATCCTCTGTGTGGATGATCTGGCATTCCGTCCGATAACTTGTCTGTGAATTCATCAAACAACAGGAATGGATCAAAAGTTTTCAACTAAAAAATAAATCACAAAAGAAATGACACCAACTTTCTAAAAAAAATTATCCATCTCAAGTTTAAAATACATTTTTAGAGTAATGGTTCAGATGTTAATTGTATATATGATATTTAGCGGTATATTCACTGACCTGATGTCTCCTAAAATATAACCTTAAGAAGAAAACTTTTTGCATCTGTACAACAAACTCAAACTTTAACCGTTGAAACCATAGGTTTTCAACTTGTAGCAAACATACTGTTTCACTTCCGTATTTCTTGATGACCTTGACCTTTGAAATGTGACCTGTTATTAAGGTCATGACACACATTTTACATGTAGGTCATCAATAACAAATAAACAAACTTAAAGTTTTGATGCTTTTAATATGAATAAGACAACAAAATTAGCAGTAAGCACATATATTATTTTATTGTCCCCCACTTTCACCAAAGCAATCACTCAGTAAATCTCATTTGTCTGTCAATCTTGGTAATATCTTATAAATGAGAAGAGATAGGGCTTTCATATTTCACATGTACATTATCTGAGACAAAACCTTTCCCAATATTTTATGATTCTTTAACCTCTTGACCTTGACGTTTGACCTACTTTTCCAAAAAATTAAGCATTACTAAAGGCCAAAGCTTTTGAAAGAAAAAATTAAGATAGTGCTTTTATATTAAACCTATTCTGTGACAAGACCTTTGTAAATATAGTACGATTATTACCCTAGTTGTGACCTTGACCTTGATGTTTGACCTACTGTTCAAAAATGTCATCTTTCCGTGTAACTTCTAGAATTCTAGAATACACCTGTGCAGCATGGGATCCCTGGAACTCCAAGCAAGTCCATCAGCTGGAGAAAGTGCAAAGACAAGCAGCACGATTTGCCACCAAAAAGTACCATGATAACCACCCTGGGAGTGTTACCCAGATGCTACAAAATCTACACTGGGAACCATTACAAACAAGAAGAATGAAGATAAGACTCATCTTGTTATACAAGATTGAGCATGCTTTGGTGGCTATCCCTGCAGATATGTACCTGACACCCAGTGACAGAAGAACCAGAGGCAGCTACACTTACCGTCTACCACACACCCGGATCGATGCACATCGATATTCCTTCTTTCCGAGGACAATTCTAGACTGGAATAACTTTACCATCTGTAGTTGCCTCAGCACCAACATTAGAGTCCTTCCGGACACAGCTGGACTCATACACAAGGAGCCAGCTGCCCACCAACACTAACTAAGTGTGCCAGTTTTTAACTTTTTATTGTACATAGTGCCCTGATCGGGTTTTTAGCCTTGTCCGTCGCGTGTGACAGTCCGAGTTCAACGCTCTAGTAGTAGTAGGTCTCAGTAAACTCGTATGGGAAGAACTTTTGATTGAGAAGAGATAGGGCTTTCATATTTGACATGTGCATCTGTTACAAGATGTTTTCGAGCATGACATGATCCCAACCAATAAGACATCGAAAGCGGGTACGTATCACAATTGTTTGATTTTCACTAGGTGCCGTTCTAACCATAATTCGATTCCGGACGCCAGTCTCCCTGATTCAAGCAATAATCAAACAATTGTGATACGTACCCGCTTTCGATGTCTTATTGGTTGGGATCATGTCATGCTCGAAAACATCTTGTAACAGATGCACATGTCAAATATGAAAGCCCTATCTCTTCTCAATCAAAAGTTCTTCCCATACGAGTTTACTGAGACCGAATTATGGTTAGAACGGCACCTAGTGAAAATGGCACCTGGTGAAAACGGCACCTGGAATATGCAAAACGGCACTTGGTTAAAACGGCACTTAGTGAAAACGGCACTTGGTTAAAATGGCACTTAGAGAAAAAAGTATATAATAGTGTTATGATATATATTTCACATAAGTTCTTTTTAAGTCAAAATTTAATTTATTGACTTTAGAATTTTTTGTGGCTTCAATTTTGCTTTATTTTCAATCTATTTTTAAAGGTAGTGTTTTTAAGCTATAACACAACAATATGTGGGATTTAGAATAATTATATTTGTAGTGTAGTGTTGATAATATGAAAAAAGAAATGGTGTAAATGATTTAAAAAAAAAATATTTACAGTAAGAGTCACTTTATCTCACATTTCTATCTAATTCTGTAGAAATTATTTTAACAATATCAACATTGTATATCTTCATTATAAAAAAACAAATGTTTTGTTCTTGTATGTACATGTTTATTATATTATTAAATGTTGTATGGCTACTCATATTTTATGTACAGTTGCGAGAGGATTATCTAAGTTTTTCTAACTTGTGTACAATCCATTTGACATTTTGTCGAGAAATACACAATAGTAGCTGTATATGATTGCAAATTGACGATCAACAGATTATTGAAGGGGAGGTGTGAAATGGTCTTTTGTTTCCTAAACCTACAAGTGTATTCTTAGTAAACATACTCTAACTGGCTTCTAATTAGTCAACTGTGACTGGCAACCCCCAAAACAGAGTAGTATACATATTTGCAACACTATAATTTTTTTAATTTCAAAGGATCATAATAATATAATTGGGATTTGATCTCTTTTTAGTAAATAAATATATATGATTTAAAATATAAATACATTTTTAAAATCTAACCCCTGTACAAAAGTATAATAATTTTCAAATGAATCAGTTTAATTTTTTTCCTAAAATATTTTTTAAACTTTTTATCAATAATAATATACATATACACATTTATTACTATAAATGTAACATAAAGATCCATTTTCTGTATAAACAATATCAAATTCTCAAAATAAAAAAAGTGCCGTTCTGACTTTTCTAAAGTGCCGTTTTGACTACTCTGAAGTGCCGTTTTGCATATTTCCTAAGTGCCGTTTTCACCAGGGGCCAACTCGATTGGGACCCTTCTAGAAGCAGAGGGGAATGTCGGAAGGGTTGGAATATGTATGTCTAAATCGAGTGTTTAGAAGGGTATTGAATATTATGGAATATTATCTGCAATGTTTGAATTACTGCAGTAGTTGTTTTTCAAGAATTTGAATCCTTTAATTTAAAGCATTAAATGTTAGTTCGAAAGGGAAACTTGAAGAGATAATTAAGAGTGGAAAAAAATATTATTTAATATGATAGTTTTGGGAATTTTTTTATCTATGTAAAGAAAGGTTTAAAACATCAAGTGCCTGAGACAGAAGAATATTAAACTACATGTAAAAAAAAAAAATATAATAATCATGGTAAAATCAGGGACCTATTTATTGCTCAAATCTTCAACCCATATTACATGGTAAATAATGAATCTTAGATAGAATGTTCTATCGTTAAATTGATATTGTCCTACGGACCCGGTTTAACGATAGAATTCGTTCCGTGTATTCGTAATGTAGCAGAAAGAAACACGGGCGATAACTCGCATAGTGCATTTACTAGGAACAATCTAGAGAGTTCCGAATGTAAACATGGCAGGTAATTTGAATCTAGAGAAAAACGTTGAGAAAATGAATTGGATTTTCGTATTTATATGGATTATTTTTTTTGGGATAAAAGGCATAAGCAATCTCAAAAAGGTTTGTTATGATTAATTTGCAAGTTATTTTCAGTGCAAATCCGTTTGTATCCTTCAAAATCGTTTCGGTGCGATTCTGCAATTTTTTGCTACATTACGAGTATATGGGTGGTATTCTAACTGAATGAATCTGTGTTCGATGGTTGATTTTACTGCAATTACATAACAGAAAAAATGCTTCTTAACAGAATTATCCTTCATACATTATAAAAATATTTTTTGCAACTGTATTTTGTTTAAAGTTTGGTTTATCTAAGTCCCCCAAGTTTTCATCCACCCGCTTGACGCCATATTAGAATGCTATCCTTCTGCAATCCTTCCATCTCTGACGTGGAAGGCTGAGAAGGCCTTCTAAGTCTACCCTACCAAACCAATCGAGCAGACAGATTGGTTATTCTGGAATAAGAAGGGTCCCAATCGAGTGGGCCCCAGGTGCCGTTTTGACTTGTACCCCCGGAATCTCCCCTGCTGCAGGAGACACTTAAAAGACTACAGGATTACCTCTGGTTTTCCTACACTCCGTCTGACTTTTGCTCCGGGTCCTACATCCTCCTCCACCGTCGGTAAAGCCTTTGATACGATCTTAGCCTTCATTTGTTGAGAACATAGCATAGATTAATTAATCACAAACTTGTTTTGATTGACCATTGTTGATGTCAACATTTCGGAGACCTTTCATTGTTTCCAATCACAGAAGAGCGGTTTATGCAAGGGGCGGATCAAAAAGAAAATATTGGGATGAATGTCTTTTTTTTCTATTTTTACATCGTTTCATAAAGATTTTAATCATAATATATATTCAGATTTTATTTTCATTTTAAATATGTTATTGGTAAATGAAAATAAAATGCAGTGCACCAATTTCGTTTTTCTAAGTGATCGATTCACACCTCAATCCAGTTAATTTTTACACAAGTACAATGTCTATTGTGACATTATTGTGATGCTTTAGATACAGCTTGGGAATGAACATTACAGAAAAAAAACTGTGCAATCTGACATTGAGAAAATTTCAGAAGCACCTAAAGGCTGAAGTCATTATAGCAGTGTGCATCATTTATGCAAGAATTACTGTATAAAGGGAAATTTTCGCCCCCGTTTTATTTTCGCCTCTTTCGCCCGTGTCACAAGTGGGTGAATTTAAAACAGGGCAAGTTCAAAGAACACAGTATAAATTCTTAAACAGAACTGGGACTGGGCGAATTTAAAACGGGGCAAATTTGTAAGCAAGTGTAAAAAGGGCGAAAATAACACGGGGACGAAAATAACCATGCATACAGTATTCAGATATAGTTGC